>NW_027109101.1:98661-100117 GCF_000696795.3 Halyomorpha halys
TAAGGAGCATTGAGGATTTTACGAAGGATTTTGGATTGTAAGGATTGAATACGAGAGGAATTCGAAGGTTTAGTGGAGCCCCAAAGCTCAACTCCATATGACCAGATTGGCCTTATTACAGTCATGTTGATCAGTCTACTGTGTTGGAAGTTTAGAGGCCTTAAGCTGTAAACGACTATATTTACACTTATAAGCTAACAGGGTAGAGCAACGTGAGACTAAAACCAGAAAAAACACCTAACCATAACCTGTGCGCTGTGACAGTTATAATTGGGCGTCTTAAATTAGAAAGCTTCAAAATTGTTACGTTCTTTTTTTACCATACGATTCCAAGATCTAATCTCAGACTTCAAATCGCCCAATTTGGGAGAAATGGCACTTCTATATAATAGGGAAACTCTCTAGAAAGTAGAGACCATAACCGAATATACCTTGGGCATGTCATGGACGAAGCTGCAATAAAACGGAAATAAAATTAATTGGCTACCTTGAATCGATTTATTACGATTGATCTGAGAATAATTTTATGATTAAAACGTTGCATTGGAATTTCAGAAAGCCTTGAAAGTAAAAAATAAAATAAATTAGTTAATTAATTAAAAATTAGGACGATTATGAAATAATTTAAACTCAATTTATTACGATTGGTTACAGTACATTAAGTACTGTTTATGATAATGCTAATTTTTTTAAATACAGAAATCATATTTAAAAGTTATCATAACCATCCATAAAGACCTAAATGTTCCTTATGTAACCGATCTACCCCGAACCCGATATCCTTCCATAATAAACTCCCTAACCACCCAAACCCACTGCTTTCTAACTTTGATTCCTCTTCCATTTCTGGCAATCCTCCGAGGCGCCTGAAAAGAAGATGGCCTCGTGACCTTATATTGTAAACTGTTTTTAGAGTTCTACTACTGGGTAGTTTCTCTACATGCTTTATCATATCATTATGTAATTATGATCAAATTTACTTGTTGTATTTTTTATACAGTTGTAAATATCAATAAATAAATAAATAAAAAAAATTATCATAACCGAAGTTGACTTAAGATGAAATTTATTTATTCATAGCTTTATTATAAACTTTACTATGGTTGTCCTTTTTTTTTTTTATTTTAATTGTATCATGGGACTTATTTTTAATTTATTAATATTAACATTCATTAGACATACAGATGTCTATTAGCACTCAAATTACTGCTAGTTTAATAGTACGTTAAACTAGCAGTAATTTGAGTAGTAGATTATTACATTTATTTTCGTAGGAGTAGTAGTTTTTATGATATTTGCATACAAATAGGAAATTTTGTCCAAGCAACAAGAAATCAATTTTTTTTGACAAATATAATAGAAACTACCAGTCCTAGTAAGAGAAGTCTCTTAAACTGCTTTATGGTATATTAAACTGCTTTATGGTATATTAAACTGCTTTATGGTATATTAAACT
>NW_027109101.1:100167-101385 GCF_000696795.3 Halyomorpha halys
TTAAACTGCTTTATGGTATATTAAACTGCTTTATGGTATATTAAACTGCTTTATGGTATATTAAACTAGTTTAATTCAAGTGTTGGCTGGCATTTTTAAGTCTAATTGTTTCTGAGATATATTTTTTAATAAATGAAAAATTTAGTCCGAACAAGTAGAAGTCAAAATTTTGAGAATTTATTTTGCCAACTTTCATGAAAACTACTACTCCTACGAAGATAAACGTCATTAATTACTTAATAGCACATTAAACTAGCTTTAATATGAGTGCTAATAGACTATATACGTCAAATGGTTGCTGAGATATCGTCTTTCCTAATATAAATTGATTACATATGTTTTGTTTTTTAGTTGTGAAATCTTTCTTTTTTAAAAAACTGAAAGGGATTGTTTAACGAAAATAACTTATAACTATTATGACTCATATTTTAGCATATGTATTCTAATTTAAATGTTCTTCTATTAAGTTTTCTATTCTTGTAGATAGTTATATTGACATGGAGCTCCAAACTAAAACCAGAAACAACTGTTCTTATATTTAAAACAATCCTCAGGCTACTGCTGATGTACGGCTGTGAAGTCTGGGGAGCGGCGTCCTTCACGAAAAGGAAAAAACTACAATCTTTTCAAAATAAAGTCCTAAGAATCGCAGTTAATGCTCCTTGATTCATTAGAAATAGCCAATTGCATCGCGAATTACAGATGGAGTCAATAGAGGATTATATCAAAAACAGTTCATGAAGTTCCACTCCCAGTTGCCGACAGTTAAAGGAGCAGTGACCTACAACCTGAGAAACCCAACCTCAACCCGAAGACTGAAGCCCAGACTGCTGCAGGACATTCTTTATAAATTTTAATAGATATAAAATTAATTCATAGTCACACTACCTCTATTTTACTTTTTATTATTATTCATTTTATTTATTCATTATTATTATTTTTTTTTTTAATTTTCTCTCGTCCCTTTTTCAAATTAACTTGTTTCTTTTTACTATTAGAGGGCAATTGTTTGCTTTATTTAAGTGTACCAATACCATTATTTTTTGTTATTAATTTTACTTTCCTATTTTATTAAGAAACATTATTCTTATCTATTTATTTTATTATTTTTTTTCTTCTTTTAACAATAACATTGTATATAGTTTGGGGTGTCTTTTGTACGAGACTATAACCCCCATAATCAACTGTTAAAAAAATATATATATATATATATTTATA
>NW_027109101.1:101765-108520 GCF_000696795.3 Halyomorpha halys
TATTTTATTTATTTATTTATTTATTTTTTATTCATTTATTTATTTTATTTTATTTTAGTATGTATGAGATCATTCATCACTATTACCTATTGCCCACAACTGTGTGGCAGATTGTAATATCTATCAATAAATAAAAAGTATTATTTAAAAAAAATACTTCGAAAAGTTTCTGCTATCGATTACAAGTAAAATACTAAAACCATTGACAATTTTGCAGAAGAATCTATAGGTCAGATGATGGCAGTGGAAGTGTAGTCATTGAGGCCAGCGGTAGTGTTTGGTTGAGGGAGTTATTCGCTCCAGTTCTTGGCAAACAACGATGATTCCGACTGATAGAATAATGGCATGTGACGGTATTGCGATGAAGGACCGTTTCCTAGGGGACATAACGATGCGGGTCACTTGCTAATGGATAACCATTCATTTTACTCGCAGAAGATGCAATGTTCAATTTAAGTTGCATTCATAATATAATAATCATGTCCAAATTCAATAATCTTACTTCAAAACAATAGTTATTTAATTTTAGTATTTTTTATTAAATAAGGATTCCAGAATGCGTTGTGGGTTTTCCGTTTTCCTTATGGATAAGTCAATATTTATTTAATGGTGGAGAAATGAATGTTGACATTCCCACTCTGAAGAGAAAGTCTTGAGGAAAAAATTACATAATTAAATGCGCTTTCCTATATTATATATTACATTCCTTTATTTTCTAGATTTTACCACTCAAAATAACAAATAATTATTTTAATCTCACGTACTAAATGCGATCTGTAGAAATGCAGAAGAAAATATTGCCTCTTGCCTAAATAGGTCCAGACGTGTCCAGAAATTTAAACAGGTTTCGGTAATATTTTACACAACCTATGACGGGCTATGACGGTCTGTACTGTTTTCGCAATCAACTCAAATATTATTTTAAAGAAAGTTAATTTATAAAATTATTGAAAATAAAATATCATTAATTATACGTGTTATAGTCACCTCAAACAGATTATGTATTTTTGTAGGAAAGCTTTAAAACAACAAAAAAAAACAAGCTGGCTCGGAACACAAAAATTTATTTGGCTAAGCTAAAAATTGAAAACATAAAGTAAAATCTGATGATTCAGAGATGAAATGGGTCCTGAAGAAAATATAATCCACTCCAAAAGGTCGGAAATGATGTTTTTAAGTCCAGTTCTTTAAAGGTTGGTGGGCCCACGTCTATACGGCGCTCTGATAACAATTTGCGCAGACAGGGTCTGGTGGTGATATCTAACCAACTATACAAAAACAGCAACTCATATTCAAGTCAAATCCCAAAAAGTCTATTTCTTCTCTGTAATGTTGACTATAACACTCAAAATGTCTAAAAAATAATACCAACTGAACGCAGACAGGGCTGGTTAGAAACTATGATGGCCACTAATTAGTAACAACTCATATTCAAGTAAAAAACAAGGAATAAGTCTGATTTCGGACTAAAACACTCAAAATGTCCAAACTATTACATACTAAACGCAGAAAGGACTTGTTAGAAACTATAATGCCTATTAATTAGCAACAATTGATTTAAAAATGAAGATTGTCGTCCTGTTGCTAGGAAACGCATTAACAACCCTTAGCAACTGTTTATTTTACACTTAATTATTTTAAAAATATAAAATCATATCATCCTTCTCAAATTATAGTGAAAACAATACAAATGAAAATAAATATAATTAAATTAAACATTACGACTAATTACAAAACATTTACATTTTAATTATTATACATGGCGTTAACAGTACGAATATTTTTTCTGTACTTCAAGGACCAAATTCCAAATTCCATTATTAATGTTATATTTTTTAGTATAAGTAATAAATCTGAAAGTAAGACTATACTCATAGTGTTTGGTACTCTTATCGTTCGTACTGTATTGTAACAATATAAAAGTTCTGCCAAATATACTGGTCAATATAAGGAGTATTCATGGTTTTTAGTTTAACATGCTAAAGTGTGTTAAATAGAGAAAAATTTCCTTCTTTTAGAATGTTAAAACGATATAACATTTAACATGGTAGAGAGTCTGATAACAGGTTTGCTAAGTAGAGAATGATATCACGAAACAGACTAGCAGAGATATATACCATTTTGTCGTTTCGATAGGTTAGTTGCTCATAGTTTGTGTTGTTATTGTTTTGGACGTTTTTAAACTCTATAAAAGTAATGGATAATAATAATGAAGGATTGGAGGGAAAAAGGTAGGAGAGAAAACAAGAAACAAGTGAAGGGGAGGAAAGATACTGTTATGAAGCTGTTGGGGAATTTATTATCTCGTAAATATTACGAGGTTATAAAATAAGTTGCACATAAAATCCGCCAGGAGCACCTCTGCGTTTGACATTTAACATAGACTTTAAATTACGCTGCTCACAATCCTACACTTGTTACATTTAGCATGTTAAAACTTTCTACATTTAACACATCATGAATACTTCTAAATTTAACACTTTCCTCCAAATTTGGAAATATAGGGAAACCAAGGAAAATATGCTTAGTTGTACATAAGTGAATGTAATCGACGGAATCTGATAAATTGATATCAAATTCATTTTTATTAATAAACTTTCCTTCAAATTTAGGACTAGCTGTTTTTGTAGTATACGTGTGCTGAGAAAAATGTATTTACATATGCCCGGTTTGACTACTGCCATAAAGTCTGAAACGTAACAAGCGAGTAAAAATTTGCGATTCCGAGAAAATATTGTAATAACAAAGCTTGCTTTAAAATTACTTACTACTTATAATCTTAATATTTGCAAAGTGGTATTGAGGTAAGGTAAATTATAAATAATAATGTTAAGTAATTAAATTGTTTGTAGGATCATACATATAATAGAAACTTTTTGTAGGGACATCCTGAAGATGGCCGGATTGGCCGAAACGTTGGACGAATAAAAGAAATAAAGTTTTGAGACTATAATTGGATTGTATTTGAGTTATTTATTACTTACTACTATTAATAAACAGGATACAATATCTAGCCAAATAACTTTATAGCTGGATTTAATGTAAATTTCGAGTGTTTGGTAGTTATGATCAGAATTTTAAACTTAAGTAAATAATTATAATAATGAAAGTCGCATTACCTGTTTTGTTTTGGTCGCTGGACTGCTCAGACGATACCTGTAAAATATGAATTAGTAAATTTTATTGTTCTTATTTAACACAAAAATATGTAATCTAATAAAACAATTTGCATAATTTTATTTATTTATTTTACACCTATTGGATACATTTTGATATTATAAAATTACTATTAATGATAATAGAATTAAAAGTTAAGTCAGTAAGATGTAGTTTCTAGTAATGTTGGTTTAGTAAAGCGCTTTTAAATTCCAAAGTAACAATGATCACCCAAGTAAGTCCTCATAATTTTTACCAAAACAAGATTTAGATGCCTGAGTTTCTGTTTATATTAACATATATTTATGTGATATTTATGTTATGATAAATAACCTTAAAGTAAAGTAGGATTGAAAAATCTTAATTGTATTGCAAAATAAATGTCTGGTTACGTACTTATAAACAGTAAAAAAAAAAAACTTAAAAAAACACAAATCATGTGTAACGGTTAAAGAACTGTCAACAATACGTAACTAAGACAGTTAATTCATTTATTAAACTAATTACATACTCGTCTCGTCTTTTACTAGTCGTGATTCAACCCAAAAATTTAAATTATATAAATTATGTTCAATGTTTATCGCCAAGCTCCACGCGATAGCATCAGTCCTCCATTTTTGGCTTTCAAAGACACAAAAGACAATTGAACTAATTTCAGATTCATTGAGCACACTAAAAAGTTTAAGATACATGTACCCTGAACATCCAATTATTATAAGAATCCAATCTTTCCTCTTAAAACTATCAGATGAAGGTAAGTTTATAAATTTCATATGGGTTCCCAGGAACATGGGGATTGTTTGCAACGAGCTCGTAGACAAAAAGGCACTTCACTTAGGCTCCCCAGACGAGGCACCTCCGTCCTTACCCCATCAGAGCTCAGTACAATATTTAATAAAACATCGGGGCAGACCATGTGAAATGAAAGCTCTTCGAGTAAATTAAAAGAAAAGTAAAACCATGGTCGACATCCTACCGCAGCGGCCGCAGAAACGAAGTTGCTCTAACCCGCTTGACAATAGGCAATACTGTTTTCACGCACTCTCTCCTGATTAAAAAACTGTCACCTACAACATGCCAATATTGTCAGTCCATTCTCAGGATTAAACATATTTTTAAACAATGCCCTCTATATTTACCAACAATAAACAAAAGAGTGGAGCGCGGGTAGCCCAGAGGAAGGCGCGTGGCTACTAACTCCAAGGACCCGAGTTCGAATCCACCTGGGCAGAAGATTGTTTTCTGTTACACTGGAGCCTTGAGTCAACTCCTGTGAGTTCTGAAGCCCTCCTGGGCTCCAGCCAACCTCTTAAATTAGGTACCCTTAATTGGGGAAAAATCGAATGTGATTCTGACAAAATCACCTCCTTGCCAACCGTTGGTCTAGTAACAGTACAACCTTACAAAGTACTGAACCCGTGACCCTCAATGGGTACTAGCGGTACAGTTTTTTTTATTTCAACAGAATAGTACTGACCCAAAATATATCTGAATTTCTCACAGATAAGGAAACTGAAGTCTCATTAGTGTTTACAGGTTTAAAAGCGCATCCCCTAATTTCTAAATTAAAGCTATTTTTTTTTTTAGTTTGTAATTTGGAATCATGTACATATATGCGTGAGGGAATGTGTTTGTGGCCTTATAAATATTTAAATCCACAGACGTTGATGATCAAAAGATTTTACGCCTTTAACCAAAACTTAACCAAACGAACAACTTGGCTAATTTTTAATATGTTGACTTCTAATTTTTAACTCCTATACATTATCACTAGTCGTCTCCATTATGAAACATGAGTACTGGTGCTTGTACTACATAGTTTGTACACTTGTATTTACCAACTAATTAATAGTAGATTTCATTATGGAACAAGAACAGAGGTAAGGCAATGAAACCTATCTTCACTAGATAGCAAGCATACCCAAAAGAAAATAAGTTTGCGATATGTTCCTAACCAATAAAGCTGATAAGTTGCCATTAATTTCAGATTACGTTAAAAATATCTTGATTTTTTATCATAATCTTAGACACCATCAAGAGCAATGCTCACCCCGATCATTATAGGCAACACGTAAATCCCCAGCTTTCTCTGGCACCATTTCCTAATCATCACCTCCGCAACGTTACCGATTATTTCCTAGAAGATTACTTTCCTTCCAAGAAGAACCGGACAGAACACAGGACCTGCTGGAGCCAGGTGTATCCTGCTGTTCGGTCCTGGGTTCAGGAAAAGGCAGCGCTTGGGGTCCGCCGCTGAAGTGACCACTTGACCTCACAGTTGAGCACCCCTAAAGCACTTTGTGGACTCAGCCTTGTCATCTTCAGTAATTGATATTTCGTGTCTTTTCACCTTAAGTCCTTTAAGCCAAACTAAATCCTGTATGAGTCCTGATAATTGTATCGATTATAATTTTACCAATACTAATATCTCCTTTCACTTCTTTATAACAAAGATTTTTATTTCAAATTTATTTATTATTTATAACTGTATAAAAATACATGCAATAAGTAAAGTTGTTGTTAGTGATAAATTGACATTGATAGAACTTCAATAACATTTGTATAGGAGAAGTGATTTGGAAGTTCATCAAGTTGAAGGGATCATGGCAGGATTGGTATCTGGTCCTGATAGATGACTTAATTTGTGACAAAGTAAGGAGCATTAAGGTTTTTACGAAGGATTACAACACATATTTAAATCATTATAAAGAGTTATAAATCAAGAACAGAGTTAAATTAGAACTAATGCATTTAATGAAATAAAAAAATGAATAAATAAACTCAATACTAAAATTATGGACATTCAATTCTAACTGAAAAAAGTACATCGTTTAAAATTATTCATAACGAAATTTTAACAGAAAACGACTAAACCGCTTTTGAAAATTAACATCAACTTATAAAATTTTAATAAAATAAGAATTATCCATATAGTCTGATATTATGTAATATCAGTCCCAAAATTAATTCATGGCAGTTATGTGGATTTATCTTCAAGTATTGAATTTGAAAATGGGCGTGCAAACAGAAACAATGTAGTCCCAAATCTTGTAAAAAATAACAGAGCTTAAAAGGGTTTTCTACCGAAAATATATTAATTGAAATAATTTATAAGCCTTTTTCATCAAAATTTAATAGCAAGGTTCAAGGCAAGGCGAAAAATGTTTGTTATTTTTCAATTTCGAAATTGTTCGTGTCTTCTGTCCAAAACTTTTGTTTTTGAAAATGAAGTATTACGTAAAATATTCGAATCGAAAAAAATGAGTTAACGGGAGAATTTAGAAGCATATTGAGGGAAATGCACTTGGTAAATATAATTCAGGTTGTAACATTGCGGCGTATATAATGTTAATAAACACTGAACCGACGGGTAACGTACTAGTACAATTTTTTATCATTTATAATTCAATCCAATATTTTGTATAATTCCAAATTTGTTTGTATACTATTCCCTTTCAATTTTATGTTTCTCTAAATGTTGTTGTTATCTCTTTTGTTGTATAGCCCTAATGAAGACCTGAAACTCAGGTCGAAATGTTGACATGGCAAATTAATTTTTGTTTGTTTATGTTCTTTTTGCACCTCACCCCCTCACCTCC
>NW_027109101.1:109550-111555 GCF_000696795.3 Halyomorpha halys
ATTTTTTAAGGAAAAATGAATTTAGATTAATTTTTGTCATCCTTAAATAAAACTTCTCATGGAAATCAAAAATCATTTTATCTGAATCATTGAACTATAGTAAGTTGTTTTAAATTGTTAAGAAACAAGAAGAGTTAAGAACTCCAAAAACATTTCTAGAGGAGAAGATCTCGAGGCCATCTTCTTTTCAGACGCCTAGGAGGATTATCATGTAGTGAAGGAGAAGCCAGGTTAGAAACGATTTGGTTTGGGCGGTTGGAAATTTTATCATGGAAGGATTGGTATCTGGTTCTGGCCAAATCGGCAACATATGGAACATTGAGGATGACTTGATTTGTGAGTAAGGAAGTGAGTAAGGAAGTAAGTAAGGAGCATTAAGGATTTTGGACTGTAAGGATTGGATTCGGGAGGAATTTGATGGTTTAGTGGAGCACAAAAGCTCAACTCCGTATGTTCACATAGGTCTTATAATAGTCATGTAGATCAGTCTTTTGTAATGGAAAAAAAAATTTGTTTTAATATATCCTTCGAAAAACATATCTTTGAAGCAAAAATATATATTAACAGTAGGCGGGCTGTTACAAAATTTTACTGACCAATCAGTTTCTGATCTAGGCCCGGAGTCCAGGGTAAAACAATTAATTCCTTAATTAGAGAAAAAAATAATAATTCTACCTCATAGCTGTCTATTCCTTTCATGATAGTCCTGGCCGAGTAACCAAAGATGACTGAGATATCCTCAGAAGTTCATCGACTTATAAGAACTTTTCTT
Source organism: Halyomorpha halys (assembly GCF_000696795.3). Taxonomy (NCBI): domain Eukaryota; kingdom Metazoa; phylum Arthropoda; class Insecta; order Hemiptera; family Pentatomidae; genus Halyomorpha; species Halyomorpha halys. Next base: position 110,323 of record NW_027109101.1, read on the forward strand.
TTTAAAGGGTGGGGAAGTTCGGGGAAGCAATCGTGTTCAAACAAACCACTCGAAGCTAAGCAATACTGGCTAGACCAGCTCTTAGGGGAAACCCCTACAGAATAGATGATAGTTAACAACCTAGTAGTGTTTGTACATAATCCTGTATTATATGATCATAATACGAAATTTTACATCCCGTAAATCGATATTTAATATTACACAGATTCAAAGTATTTAACTTTTAAATCAGTATTTAATCTTCCAATTCCTCTCGTATCCTATCCTTACTATAAAAAATCTTTCATAAAACCATCATTGCTATTCCATATGTAACCCATATGATCTAGCCCACAGCACTTACTAGATAAACGTTATAAATTTCCAATCCATTAAAAAAAAATGATCTACATGACAATAATAAGGCCTATCAGAACATGGATTTGAGCTTTGGGGATCCACTAAACCTTCGAATTCCACTCGTATTTAATCCTTCGTCAAAAATAAAATTATCCATAAAGACCTTACTGTTCCTTATCTATCCTGAACCAGATATAATTTCTCCCATTATAAAATGCCTAACCACACAAAGCCACTAGTTTCTAATCTCGTTTCCTCATCAATTCCTGACATTTCTCCGAGGCGCCTAAAATGAAGATGGTCTCGGGACCTTGTAATGTAGAAATTTTATTAGAGTGCTACCAATGGGTAGTTTCTCTACATATCTGTATCATACCATTATAATCTAACATAAGATTTGTTAGATGTATTTTTATGTAAAAAATAATAACATTTATTCTAAAACAATTAAAATCTGTACCACTCCAACCCCTGAAGGGTTCAGGGGTTCAGTACTTTGTTCCATCATGCCTTACCACGGTGCTACCTGCTCCCAATATTATTTATACAGAGTAAAAATAACTAAAATTTTTTATCCCAGTTATAAAATTAAAAAATCTATGCCGTTACAACCCGTGAAGGGTTACAGGCACAATATTTTGAAAGGAAGTACTGTTGCCAGACCAACGGTAGTGCAAGGGGAGGTGATTTCGTCAGAATTCGATCGCCAGAGCTTTTCCCAATTTAGGGTACTCATTTCATCTTAGTTATACTGGTTATAATTAAGGTTAATATCTAGTTATAATTTTTTTCTCTGAAGGTATATTTATTTAGTATCTGATATTCAGTACTGATCTTCAAAAGACTTATTTAAAGAGGGTGCATAAAGCTTTTTAAAAATATATATATATTATA
>NW_027109101.1:111620-117381 GCF_000696795.3 Halyomorpha halys
ATATATCTGTCCAGTGACGCCCCTCCAAACCCAATTCGATTATTCTTAACGCAATCCACCCATCTACGTTTCGGTCTACTCCTCGGACGTTTATCTGCCGGTTCGGTGTTTATTAACAATACACGCCCATCTTGTTCGCCGTTATGCTAAAGCCAGAATTATATCTACCGGGTGCAGTTCCCTAATTCAGCGATGTGTTGCCTCCTAAATTCTCCCGTTAACTCATTCTTTTTCGGTCCGAATATTTTACGTAATACTTCATTTTCAAAAATGGCTAACCTCAACCAGTTTTCATCATAACATCAACCTCACCCACTCATGGGGCTCAGAAGAAAATAAAATAAATTCAAAAACAAAGGTATTTTTATAGAAGACGCTGACTAAGCAATAGCGAAATTGAAAAACATTTCTGAACCTCGGCTTTAAATTTTGATGAAAAAGGCTTATAAATTATTTGAAACCCCTTCTTTTATTAAATTAGGTTACCTTATCCTTTTTTTGGTTCAAATATTGAAAGTTATCTTCTTTTTTTTCTCAAAAACTTTAAGCCGCTGTTCTTCCCTTAGCCTGAGAGGCCAGGTTTCGCATCCATGAAAACTTTGGGAAGGATAATAGTTTCGTAAAAAAAAGAGAAATAAATTTATTCATTCATGCTGCCCAAATACATCGGGTTGCTACATTACACAGCATACTGATCAATCCGTGATCGGACATATATAAATTACATATTTTTATATGATATAATATAATAGAAAGATAACATTTTTTTTTTTGTCCACAGTATTCTTTTACAATTAATACCAGTTTACGAACTAAATACAAGCTTTTCTATTTACTCCTTTTTTTTCTTTCCCTTCTATTTTACAACCCTTATTTCATTTTATCAACAAATTCCCCTATATAACAAATATTAGAATATTAAAAATAATAAAGTAATAAATAAATAAAACAACAAAAAGATATGTGATACATGCATGCCATCCCTCCTCTGGATAACTCCCCTACTCATTAATACATAACTTTTAGGTTTTTAGCAGAAGGAACGTGCTAAGCGATTTCGAGATAGAAAAAAGCAAGAATTTCCCACTGTTAACCTCAATTTATTTCCTTATCAAATTTGTTTTTTTCTAGTAACCCTAGAACCTAGGATTATAGCATCAAAATGTACGTAACATTAATAACATTGTAGCAATAAAAATATATGATATTATACCCATACAATTAATAACAAATATTGTATTATTATTTAAAACAGTCGACCACATTTTTAAACTTCTCGAAAATGTGCTCTCACAGAGCTCCGAAATCATAATGACGCTACTGTCCTTAAAATCAGGAGGGTCTGACTTACAAAAAAAAATGCTAGTTTGTTTGTGTTATTTTTTAAAAGATATAACTTTAACTATAACTACTTCAGTAAGTAGGTAAATATGTGCTAGATTTTAGTAGTGTCTGTGATGGCAAATCAGTTGAAAATCTTTAAATGTATCGACGTTTGTAGGTTTTCTATTTTTTGCTCTATCATTTCTTTTAAGAACTTCGTACTTTGATTATGTTATCATTGGATCAGGAATAATTTTTACTCCTTACTAATGCCTACATCAAATGTTTCTCAGAAAATGGATCAGTATTTAGAACAACAGAGGGACCATAAAATAAATAAAGTTACATAACAATGCAATTAAAAATTGATTTAGGATCATGAAGAAATTTATTTGGATAATCTGGTGTATAGATTAGACTAACCAAAACAAGGATACATAATCGATCTCTACATTATATTTGGAAGTTTTATGGTACTAACAAAAACGTTCTCGAAAATATTTAAATGTTTTTTAGAATATAACTAGTTGTCTAAAAAATTAAAATAAAAGTTTTGAAAACAGTAAGTGGAAATGGATCCACTCTCATTGCAGATTATTTTCATCACACTACCTGAGAAGAGAGAGTCGTGAGACTGTTTCGCACCGGATTTTTCTCGTAGTTTCCTTGACCCACTAGATACCTGGCATCGACCATAAATGAGAATGTAGTGAGCTCATGTTACATTTTTAACGTTCCTCCTTTGTCCTACACTAGGAAGGACACATATGTTGGGGTAATGATGCGCGGTACAATTCCTAAAGTTGCTGGAATCCGTATGTATACAAATAGCTTGCGTTGCACGTTTGTATTATTATTACACTGAAGGGATGATATAACCAAATATACCTGTCCTTCCCCCCTTCTGACCTATTACCAGCCACAGAGAAACTTCAAGAAGATTTGGATGGGATTTGCGAATGGGTGAGAGCTAACAAGTTGAAGCTAAATGCGGAGAAGATGAAGGCAATCTTAATAGGCTCCAATCATCTCCTTAAAACTGTTCCTAATATTCCAACTCTGTTCTACATGATAGTCCCATCAAATTTTACTCCACCATCAAAAACCTGGGAATAACCTTCGATCAAACACTTTCCTGGAAAACCATGTATCCGATATCTCCCGCCGTACCTTTTCAACTTTAAACGTTTAAATTACCTCCGCCATCTATTTCCATTTCAAACTAGTAGGCTCCTGGTCACTTCTCTAATATTTCCCCACTTTGACTATTGCTGTACAGTATATGGGGGCGTCTCTGGTGATCTCGAGACGAAATTAAAACGTTTGATTAATTGCTGTGTACGATACATCTTCGGGATCCCAAAGGACGACTCTGTTTTCCGTTTTTATGCAGAGTGACTTGTGTGTGTAAGTGGCTTTATCCTTCCTACCGTCGTAAGTATTTCCTGGCTTCCTCCATCTTCCAAGTCATCCAATCCCGCCGTCCTTCATACATCTCCGAGCTCCTTCAATTCAAATCCTCTATTCGTTCCCGCAATACCCGTTCCCGATTTTCATATTTATACACCAGGGCCCACTGAACCGCTGCTTTCGATAGATCGATCATTATCCGAGCCTCATCCTTATGGAACTCCATCCCTTCCAACATCTGTCGCTCCAATACCCTCCCTACCTTTAAATCCCGCCTGTTCAATCATTTCCTATCCATTCGGACCCCATTTTAACCATCCCTAAGCCTTTACTATTATGATATTATTTATTATTATGTTAATTAACTAATTGATGAATTGAAATTATAAACAATATTAAATCTACTTACAAGAAATCGAACAATGAATCATGAGAAAGCCTGTTTAAATAGATTGGGATCCAAGAAAACAGTAGTTTTATTACATTAGTAATGTATATAAATATATATTATAACAAATATTTTTTACTATAATTTTAATACAAAAACTTTAGGCACACATTATATGGATATTATAAATAAATTAACTTTTTAGTTTTTATGTGGTTTTATATAATCTAGAATTAATTTAGTCATTTTATTTGTTATTATATAAAAAAATAGTTTTATACAATAAAAAAAATGGTTTTTGAAAAATTGTTAATTTTAGTTTAATTGTTCATCTTTGTGGTAATAGGAATAGGAAATAATTGTTTATAGTCAATATGGTAGTTATCATAATAAAAGATAACCTTCAGGAAGGTAATTATTCTCCTAAAAATGTATAACTGTTAATAGTAAAAAAGTTTTTTATTCATTAAATGACAATAATATTATTAAATATTAGCAATAAGTCATTGTTAAACAGGAGATAATTACACGTTAGGTATAAAATATTTTTATCAGGTAAATAGTTTATAAATAGTAAATAAAGTAGTTTATGACATTTATCTTCGTCAGAATAGTAGTTTTCATGATATTTGCTAAAATAAATTGATTTATAGTTGTTCAGACTATAAGTTTGATTTATGAAAAACTTTATTCAGAAACCATTGGACGTACATATGTCTGTCTGCACACAAATTAAAGCTAGTTAAATTTACTATAAAATAGTTAATAATGGTTATCTTTGTAGGAGTAGTAGTTTTTATGATATTTGACGAAATAAACTCACAAAATGTTAATTTCTAGTTGTTCGTATTAAATGTTGGATTTTTGAGAAAAATATATCTCTAGACCCATATGACGCATACATGTTTGCCAACACTCAAAATAAAGGAAATTTAACTTACTATAAAGTAGTGTATGAAACTTAGGGGGTAGGAGTTGTAGTTTTTATGATATTCACATATGAATATAAATTTCACAAATGAAAATTTGTCGGAACAATTATAAATCAATATATTTTAGCAAATTTCATGAAAACTACTACTCCTACGAAAATAAACTTCATAAACTACTTTATAGCTCATTAAACTAGCTTTAATTTGAGTGCTAATAGACATCTGTACGTCAAATGGTTATTGAGATATATATTTTTCAAAATAAATTAACTAACTACTGATCTTTCAGTACGTTCCATACAATATTTTTATCAAATGTTGCTTTTTAAAAAGCTATATCTCGAGAACTATTGAACGTAAATAGCTCTATTAGAGTTTAAATTTTAGCAAATTTACTCTACTTTAAATGATGTTCTCTTAGATTTGGTATTCTTGTTGGTAGTTGTAAAGATATAGAGCTCCGAATAAAAAATTAATTATTTTTAACGTTTTAAAACAGCCGCCATTTTTTATTCCCCCTACCTATACTTGGCAGACTCATCTGTTTTGACTAGTAATTATACATAGTTTTCAATTAAGTAATCAAAAGCTGGGGTGAGCTAACTGAATTTTTTCTCATCTTGGGCTCTTGTACTATAAGAAGCTCCTTGTTCTATCTGGTATTGTTCCGCGAGATCTGAACCAGAGGCCTCTCACGGCCAACTCTCTCCGAAGATCTCGCGGAATTTTTCTTTGAGGAAAGGAACGCATATATAATTACTTATTTATAATAACATTAAGCTATTACTGTAACATTATTTACGTGTTAAGAAATACGTAAACAATTTCGCTCCGTCATAGCTGTGAAGGGAACTAATACTTGGAATGGCACTTTCTCTTTCCATAAACACATTTCAGAGGAGTCCGTTAAATTTTATCAAAGGCTTTAACAGAGAGGCCCATCCAAGAAGAATTTATTGTATGAAAAGAATTTTCTATTTGATTTTTCTCAAAACAGAACCATACAAGTAAGGTTTTAATATTAAAAATGAATTTTCAACAGAATAATAATTATAATTCAACAGATTAAAAAAAAAAAATTAAATCGGATCTTTTACACAAAATATATGGTGGTGTATTTTATATTGTAGATAATTTTATAGAGAAAAATTAAAGTTAATGGTTTTAAAATTTAAATAAATAGGTTTGAAATTAAAATGAAGAAAATGACCTGGGCAGAATATCCTGCAATAAAAATTATAAATTAATGTGAGGAGGAGATTTGTATTAAAGATGTCCTTGAAGATGTCTGGAATAGCCGAAACGTTGGACTAGTATGAAATAAAGTGTTGAGACAGTATTCGATACAATTTGTGGTTTTATTTAACAAAATATATGATTTATGATGCTGCTTTTAAACCATAAGTTGTATTTTAAAAGTTCAATAAGATAATAATTTCTATACTTCCTTTATATTTTTGTGCAGTATTCAAATAGGAGTGTTGCCGAGAACTATTTCTAATCATATTATTAACAAAAATACTTTCAACAAATAAATGTTAAAACTATAAACTTCTATTATTTAAAAACAAGAACCTACTTGAGAAATATTATTAAAAGTTGACTTGCATATAAATCTCAAATTAACCTTACCAAATTTATGGCCTATTGAAAAATAAGTACAGTAAACCGGCTATTATTTATTATATTATATATATTAATTAAATAC
>NW_027109101.1:118762-119139 GCF_000696795.3 Halyomorpha halys
TCGATTTTTATTTATTTTATTTTATTTTTTTTTTTTTTTAATTATTATTTATATTTTAATTTCATTCTATGTTTCTTTAAGAGGGAGGGAGTGAAGGAAAGATGCCTTGGGTTAAGGGAGAAAATATATTAGATGTATAGATAAATAATGAAAATAAAATTAATAATAAGAAGAAAAAAAAATTGAAAATAGGAAAAGCCCATATGTCAGATTAAGCTTGCCAAATTTTTGTTTAATGAGATCCAGTTTATGCCCTTTTTTACAGTTTATAGAGCACTAAAGCACTCCCAAGTTTGATGCTGACTGGTCGATATTGGTCGGATATCGATATCCAATATCCACTCCCAAGTTTGATGCTGACTGGTCGATATTGGTCG
>NW_027109101.1:119264-132227 GCF_000696795.3 Halyomorpha halys
CCAATATCCACTCCCAAGTTTGATGCTGACTGGTCGATATTGGTCGGATATCGATATCCAATATCCACTCCCAAGTTTGATGCTGACTGGTCGATTAAACTATCTTAAAGTTTCCTCTCCCAGTTTTAAGCTAATATTTCAAAAGTGTTATAGGACCATCACTCCCTGGGGTGTTAGCGGGGCAGGTCCAGCGGTGAAGAATTGCCTTTTTTTTAGTGTTATCATCTCCACTTGTGAGATGGTGACATGTCGTACATCGACCAACTTACTTGCTACAATTGTCTGTTAAAACAGTCAGATAAGTAATGCTACCATGGAGAGCGGAAGTGGAGGGTTTGATGCTGTTTTCAATTTATACCGCTTTTTAAATATTGCTTGATTAAACTATCTTAAAGTCTCCACTTCCCGTTTTTAGCAAATATTTCAAAATTGATATTGGACTATCTTACTTTTTTTTATTTTCATAACCTAACCTTATAATGCCAAAAGCCAATCCAAGGTATCCTTAACACCCAGCTATACATATAGCATACCTCCTATATGTACGTACCGAATACCCACTAAAATCATTACAGGAGGGTATGAAAAAAAAAAAATTATTTTTCATAAGAAATAATTTAAAAAGGCGAACATTTTGGGCCAAAAATTGTATTATCCGATTTAAAAAAAAAAAGAAGAGTTTTTCGAGATGCCAAAAACGAATATTAACTGTTTCAACCCTAACGAATCTTTCACTACACTTTGATAGGTCAGTCATTCTGAATTGTTTCAATACAGAACTTATTGAAGCATAATAAGGGTTATTTTTATAAAAATTATTCATATTTTATGTTTATATAATAATATCATAAATAATTATATTGTCTAAAAGAATAAGAAAACATTTACCTAAAGCAGGCCATTATTAAGGATTTTAAAGCAAAGTTAGTTGGTAGCATTTATGTTAATATAGTTTCCGTCTTATATATAATTCTATATATAAATTAATATCAAAGTTTCAATAGTATTCAGTTAATGTTTAATGTATATTCATCCTGAAATATAGCTATATATTTATATAGGATTGCCGGTTGAGCTAGTGTCGTCAACAACTACCGAACTATTCTTGCAGCTCAAGGATTTCCAAAAGACCCTAATTACAACGATGACAGTGGAATGTGTAGTATTCGTAAATAACATCTGTAAAAGTATTTCGTCTCCAAAGCTGAACCTTAAATAGCCATGACATTGAGAATTTTCCAGATTAATTATGGGTTATTTATTTCGAACACTTCGCCGATTTCACAATACTTTGGGACGGCACGCGATTATTGTACGCGGCTTAGAGCGGGCAGTAGAAAGCACACAAGATAAGCTTTACGTAAATCTGATGTAACGCATGCACCTTTTTATATTAACCGTCTAAGGGCCGGTTGTTGCTTGCCTAGCCTTGGGTGGCGTAACCTCTCCATGTCCGGACTCTGATATAATGCTACGAATCCTCGCCTTCAACTATTCTCTCTTAATTATCTCGGGATTAATTAATATTCACATTCGGAAGTGCGCATGACTGATTTATTATTTTACTCTTGGTATGTTGGAAATCCATGTTGCCTCATCGAGAAAATGGTTGGCGAGTTATTTGAAGCCAATTACAGTTTAAGTTTCAATAATCTTTTGATCGAGTCTATCACTCAGGTCTGCTATACAAGATCTGTAAATTCCTTCGCCAATCACAACATTGCTTATTCATTTCTCTTTCCTCAGCCTGCTGGTGTACTCTCAGGGTAGTGTCCTTGGTTATATCCTTTATACAGTTTTTACAGCTGACAAACCAACCTATCCTAACACTATCCTAACTACTTATACCGATGACACATGTCTATTGTCAGTGAATAATGATCCTTCCCAAATCCCCCCATCCTTGTATCCCAAATCCTGCAATCCCACATCATCACATCTGAAGAATGGTGCCAAAATAGGAGGATTGAAATAAATTCCAATAGATCCCACCAAATCACATTTACCCTCACAAAACCCATAACTTCCTACCCTACAGTATCCTTTAATAATGCCCCACTTATTCCAGTTGATCCACTACCTTCAACTACATCTGGACAAATGATTGACTGGAATCCTCATACAAGACTGAAAAGAAACTACATGCCGATTCTTACTATTACAACACTTACTAGACAAACGGTCTAAACTTCGGATCCATTATAAAAGACTGATCTACTTGATACCATAGTAAGGCCTATCTGGATGTACGGAGTTGAGCTTTGGGGCTTCACTAAACCTTTGAATTCCTCTCGTATCCAATCTTTTTGCAAAAAGAAAACGAAAAATTGTTAACGTTTATTTGCCGACGTTTCGCTTCAGTTTGTAGAGCTTCATCAGCGCTGTTCGAGTTAGGTGCGCTGTTCGAGAGGAGAAACTATATAAAGAGAAAAAAACATCAAGAACAGATCTCTTAACTAGAACAGCCCTGATAATCCTATACAAAGTGGGCCGAAACGTCGGCAAAGCAATAGTTGTTAACTTTTTTTTTACCGCACCCCTGATCATCTTGTTCATAACTTGAAATAATACGATCAATTATTTGTATATATATGTTTTTAATAATATGAGATTAGCGATTGTCCACTGTACTTGTTGTATAGAATAATACTAAGGTTTTATTACTTAACCTTAAAAATTGTCATCAAATGACTAAAATTCGATTTTGATGAATTTTTATGTCCGATTTATATATTTTACAATTCTCAAGCATATTTTGGAAATGATAAAAAAATCTTTTTCGACTGAGTGAGAGGCCGCTATGTGGATTGGATAGCAGACACCTTCTCGAATTAATGGCCACACTTTCTGAAGCTATTTGTCTCTAAGTTGGGTAACTATTCTTTCAAAGGGGCATTTCGTCTATGTGACCCCTAGGCCAGAATACCAACTACAACTGAAATGGGATGCAAATTGTATTCCGCGTTTTCTTTGTTTCTTGTCGAGGAAAACCGGAGTTCTCAGACGTTTTTCGAAACATGTTGGGAAAAATTAACGTTTAATCCGTTTTAATTTTACATAATACACGTGAAAATTCATGAAGCTTTAAGTTTGAGAATACAAAAAAAATAACCAGAGAAAAATCAAGAAGAGCATACAATTTGAAAAAAAAAAAATTAAAAACTATAAAAACGATTTTACGCGTTATTAATGCCCATTACCAATTTTTTGTTTTTAATTAGACATTTTTATTATAATTATTGTTTCTAAACTATCTTCTACTCTATATTGATGTTCATGTTAATTGAAAACAATCTAAAGAATTTTCATTGAATTCAATTAAATGATTACAGGAAATTACGACGTTTTGAGAATTTAGACCCTGAAAGTTGTAAAATAGTGTGTTTACTTTAATTTCCACAAAAAACGTATATAAAAAGGTATTTTATTTCATATAAATCGAAAGATATATTTATGTCAACTCGATTACTCTACAGTGGGACACTACGTCCCAATGAACGCAATGAATTGGGAAACCTTCCCCAAACAACTAAGACAAAAACCCATTTTACGACCCCCCCCCCCCAAAAAAAAAAACAACATAAAATCGTATCTTCCATCATTAAGAGATTTCAAGGTTGATTTTTACGTTTTCTGAATTTTTTTCATTAAAGTGAAATGCTTACATAAGACCTAAGGCTTAGCTCTGATGGTTCAGCGAACAATAATAATATGTAACATTACTTACGGTATCAAGGTAAATAATCAAAATAACCAAATATGATGGTTCTCTTATTGAAATCAAATAATCATAATTGATTTATCCTTGAAGATTTATACAATATTAATTCCACTGTAACTATCTTAGAAGCTATTTTCATACCTACGAGAGTTCAGAGAAAAAATTAATTTAAATAAATAAACAAAAAATTGTTGAAATCGGAAAACAGTCGCTAAATGAAACCTTTAGAAAAAAATACTTCAAAAAAATTTATATACTTCAGAGCAGTTTTGATTTATTTGAATTATCATGGAATCAAGTTAGATTGGACACCCTGTAACTTGATATAAGAAAATTTGTTTTAAAAATTCATCAGGTTTCTCAAAAACTCCATTGAATAAACAGAGGTTTTCTGAAGTTCCAGTTATAAATAATGCACTAACGCTATTACCAATACTATGAGTAATAAATATTAAGACGAAATATAACTCATTAAAACAAAGTACTTTAAAAGTTATTTTAAGTCCCTGATTAATACTTTATTTGTCCATAGAGATAGAGAGGGTTACTACTCACCAAGGAGAGGGTCTTACGCGCTGGTACTAGGACTACTTCTGATTGACTATCGTGGTTGAAAGAAGGCCAGTGGTCCAACGCCGACAAAAAAACTGAGGAATGTGGCCCCTAGGTAACCCTTTGGTGGTCCGGTCCCTTTGGTACCGCCCACCGCACCCCAAGGGTCATTACGGTCTGTACAGTCCCATTCCGATACAACAATCTCAAACAAAATAAATGGACAGAGCCACCTTAGGAAAAATTATTTTATTTTATAAGTACCTTCTCATTTTAATCGAAATAACTTTTTCCGGAGTTGTTTCACTTTAATTTATCCTGGCATTCAATACCAATTTAAGACGTTAAGACGTTTAAGACGAAGAAGTTCATTTTGTCTCATCTGTCTCAATAGGTATATTCATGATATTGTGTTAAATGTAAAATGTTTCACCATGTTAAATGTTATAAGTATAGGATTGTGAGCAGCCCTATTTGAAGTCATGTTAAATGGTAAATGCATAAGAGCCCCTAGCGGATTTTCTGAGCAACTTGTTTTGTTACCTTTCCTTCTAAAATTTCATGTTATTGTTTACTTCTAAGTTTTTATTACAGTAATTTATAACAAAATAAGTGAAAAGTAGAAGTGTAAAAGTTTGGCTACTCATTGTATTTTTTAAGAAGTTCAAAACACTAGACAAAAGAAAAAAACTACGAGTAAATAAATTAACACGACAACAGATAAAACGTGACAATCTCTGCTGGTCTGTTTTCGTGACGTCATTCTCCATTTAGCAGACCTAGTAACAAACTCTCAGCCATGTTACATGTTATATCGTTTTAACATAGTAAAATAAGGAAATATTTCTCCATTTAACATAAGTTTTTTATTTTTTATTTTTTATTTTAAACTAAAGATCATGAATACATCTAATATGGTATTAAGAAAATATTAGAACCATTTTGCAAAAGTTAGAGCTGTAAATCTCAGTATAAGATTTTTAATATAATAATATATATTTTATGTAAGTACTGTTGAAGTAACATTAATTGTTATTTATTACTACTTGACTCGGCGATGCTTTGCAATTTAGGGATGTAGATAGATTGATTGAATACCATTGAAGGTTTGTTATAACTTGATATATTTATATATACAATCTTTTAAATTTCTTAAGACTGGTATTTATTATTTAAATAAATCAATTGGTATCCTTATTAGGTCTCAACACTCTATCATCAACAGTCCATTTCGGCAAATTCGGCTATCCTTAAGGACAAACTTAAATGTAAATTTACACCTCACATCCAATAATTTAAACTATACGGAAGCGCATAAAGTACAAACAAGAAAATATTTATTATTATGTGGAGAAGATAGTCGTGGGAGAAGGAGTGCGGTCAGCAAATAATCTAAACACTATTTTTGCCGACGTTTTGACCTGAATTTCAGGTCTTCATCAGGGCTAAAAAATATTACAAAATAATAAAAACAGTTTTATTATTATGCTAGTACTGGTCCTAATTAGATCATGTCTACTCAGTAGATAATTTAATTACTTTTGAAATGAGTTGTTAGATTATTCATGAAGGTGTCTTGTTTTCAATAGACTTTTTTTTAATTTTTTGTATTTATTGGAAATATTTTTTAAAACTAGTTTTAATTAAAAAGCTGTTATGTCTTATTAGAGGATACAATTATAATTTAAACAGTAATTTAAAAAAAAACACAAACCTTGCTCTAGAAAATTTTTTTTTTTTAGATGAAATAAAGTTAAGAATAATTTTTGTTGTTTAAATTAAAGTCTCAAAACCTTCACAATTTTCTCAAAAATCCAACGTTTCCGCCAAAAAGCTTTTATTGCACATTTATTTTTAAAAATTTCAAGTTATTCAGTTCAGAATTTTTTTTAAATAATTGGTGGGAGTGGAAATTGGTTTTATATATACGGTATGTACTTTAGTAATAATATTGTTAATTGATAAAATAACAAATAACAAAGTTAAAGTTTGTATATATATAATGTATTGTATTATATATTTGTATTCTGTAACCATATATAAAAAAAATAAAGAGGTTTGAAAATAAAAAAATAAAATTGGTAAAATTGTTTTTTTTTTTTTCGTATCCTCCCGACGAAGTAGGTTATTGAATACATACATATAGGTTTATGTATGTATATCTGATATCGTCCCTCCACAGGGGACATGGGGCAGAGCACGGTTCCCAAAGCTGACGTTCTCGACGAGGGAAGGCTTTAGACTCTTCAAGTCTGAGGTCTAAATTTTCACCATTCCACCAGCGTAACGGCCCCTGCCTGTTCCAATAATCCACTAGTGCAAGCCAACCAAGTTCACAACCTTCAGCGGAACCTTATAATGCCAAAAGGCAATCCAAGGTATCCTTCACACCCAGCTATACTTACAGCATACCTCCTATATGTACGTACCAAATACCCACTAAAATCTTTACAGCAGAGTACGGAAAAAAAAGTATATCTGGTACCTCCAAATAACAAAAAATTATTAAAAATAAATTTATATATATTTATTTAAGCCGTTTTTGCTATAGATTGTCCTTGAGGATGGCGGAATTGGCCGAAACGGTAGACTCAAAAATTCTGGACAGAATATCCTGCCCTTGAAATTGTTAAAAATAAATGCGAGATAAAAGCTTTTTGGCGGAAACGTTGGTCTTTTGAGAAAATAAAGAATGTTTTGAGACTTTAATTTGGATACAATTGATTTTATTTAAGCAGTAATAATTAGTCTCAAGAAAGTGAAAAGATTATATATAACATAACTTCTACAAATTACTTATTTTACTAATTAATCTTATTTTTTTTTTTTTCTTGTCTTTAATTGGCTATTATGTATCCATTTTGTAATGCTCTTTGCTATAACTCTAGCCTGACCCTCGATCGATTCTGCAAGTCTTGTACACCACAGTTATATTTGTGTACACAAAGTGGTTCGGTACGTACCGGTACATGTGTATCTAATTAACTGGAGCCGGGCGACATTGGAGGAAATACCTGCCCCAAGGAGGTTCCTTCATTAATTATAGTTGAAGGCAAGGCGACATCCCTAATACCTTCCTTGTACCAGCTCTTCTTGTCGTGTAATAACATTCTTGTCTCTTCAGTGTAGGCATTCATAACTGCTAAAGGCACTTTTGGAACAATTTTATAAAAAAAAATAAATAAATATATATTTTTCGTTAAAATAGATATATGAATAATCTAAATAAATTAAGTCTAACATTCTTAATTATTTCTTTCATTGTCCAACGTTTCGGCCAAATGCAGAGATCTTAATCAAAATTAATTTATTAAAAATGTGGGTAAATTTTATGTTACTATTTACAATTAACTTTGATATGAATGTTAATAATAAAGGAAACAAAAATTAAGACTAAAATACAATTTGAAATAAATCAGTTATAAGCCTGACTTGAATGTGTATAGAAAGTTAAAAATAGTTTGTTGATAAGAAAGTGATAGTGTTAACTTGATCTATAATTGAAATTTAAAAAAATTAATGATATTGTGACAAAATAGGTAACTAGAGATAAGCTATATCAAGCTTATTAATAATTAATATGATTCCGAATTAATTTATTGTTTTATACGATGATTTGACTAATATTACCTGGGGAGAACAACTTGCAAAAAAGTTTTTAAACATTTGGATGTCTGGTGTAAATTTATATTTAAGGTATTTTAAATTATTAATAATAATGTTTTTGTTAGAAATGAACGAATAATAAAAGCTGTTAATCATTAGATTGTCCTTGAGGAGGGTCGAAACGTTGGAAGGTTAAAGAAATAATAAAGAGTGTTGTGAAAACCTGGATAACAATTAATTTATTTAAACAATAAATACCAGTTTCAAGAAAATGAAAAGATTATATATAATTATGGAGAAAATAGTGAGAGTTGTGGTAAAAAAAAAAAAAAAAAAATAGTTACTTTAAATTAAACTTGAAAGTCTCTAAAGCTATCAACTTGAACAGTCCTGATGAAGCTCTACAAATTGGGCCGAAACGTCGGAAAATAAATAGTTAACTAATTTTGTTTCTCTTTTGACAGCTACCCTGACCATCTCCATAATTTGAAATTATACAGTCACCTATTTATGTATGATTTGATTATATATAATGTATGAATAATATTAATTGCATAAAAGACAACTCAATAATAAATAAATCTGAATAAATTATGAGGTTTAGACGATAATATACCTACTTTATTCCCTATGCATATTAATTATGATCGTGAATGTTTACATGATAACCGATATAAATTAAAAAAGTGTGGGGCATAGATTATTTTTTCTGCTACAATCCACGAAGAGTCAAGGGTGCATTATGGAAGAAAGTACTGACACAAGGAAGTGATTTGGTCAAAATATCGCCCGACAGTCAGATTTTTAATTAATTAAGTATGTAATTAAAGAATAATGATAAGCAAATATGTTTATTTGAGTAACTATATCTTTGTGTTTTCGATGAAATGATCATTTCCAAGATACAAATACTCGAATTGAACATATTATACCAAAAGATGGAAATAATTTTAAATTAATATTTGGACAAACGACTGACATGAATCCTCATACAAGACTGAAAAGACAGGAAACTGCTCGTCGATTCCGACTATTACACCATTTACTAGACAAACGATCCTAACTTCTAATCCATTACAAAAGAATGATCTACATGACTGTAAGGCCTATCTGGACATGCGGAGTTGAGCTATGGAGCTCCACTAAACCAACGAATTCCTCCCGAATTCAATCCTTGCAGTCCAAAATCTGGAAGATGGCCTCGAGATCTCCTTAAGAAATGTTTTTGGAGTTCTATCAATGGGTAGATTCTCCACATGTTTGTATCATGTCATAATATCACTTACAGCAAATTTACTTGATGTATATATACGTATACAGTTGTAAATAACAATAAATAAATTATTTAAAAAAACAAAAAAACTGTTAAATGAAAAAAAATTAAACATCGAACTGATTGAATAAATTTAGAAGTTGGAAGGTATCTGTTTATCCATTTTTTTCTTTTTTAGAATTGTACATATTATTGAAGGAGTGTTGTAATATTATTCGATTTCCCAAGTATTATTAATAGAAGCTTTAAGGCTTTATGGAGATTTAAAAATACAAACAAAGACGACGTAAATGTCAAGTAAAAACAAAGACAAACGTAAATGACCGTATATAATTTTTCAATACTAGATTATGACCGAGTAAAATATCGTCAATAAATGCGTTTTAAGGAACTATTACTAGTCGAACTAACATTCTATTTTTATTTGTAATCAATATTTTTTACTTTCCTTAGAATGGTTATTATTGTTTAAATATAATTAATTATATCATAATTAGAGTTTCAAAATATTAGATTAAGTCTAATTACCTATTTTGTCACTATTTTATTCATATATTACAACTTTTAATTATAACCACTTTATTATACCTTGCTATCATAACAATATTTGTAACCTTCTAATCTGCTATTATTCTATGACAGCAAGATATCATAGAGTTATCCATAGAGTATCTAAATTAAAGTCTCAATACATTTTTTATTTTTTTAAAAGTCCAACGTTTCATCAAATTCGGCCATCTTTAAGAACAATTCTTCACAAAAACAGCTTATATAATACATTTATTTTTAACAATTTTTTGTTATTTGTAGGTACCAGATATACATACATATACCTTGTATATGTATGTATTCAATAACCTACTTCGTCGTGAGGATACGAAAAAATAAAAAACTATTTTAGCAATTAACAATATTATTACTAAAGTACATACCTTATACATAAAACCAATTTCCACTCCCACCAATTATTTTAAAAAAATTCTGGACAGAATATCCTGCCCTTGAAATTGTTAAAAATAAATGTGCAATAAAAGCTTTTTGGCGGAAACGTTGGACTTTTGAGAAAATAATGAAGGTTTTGAGACTTTAATTTAAACAACAAAAATTATTCTTAACTTTGAAAGGAATATGGTCCGGGTGCGGTCAAGAAAAACTCAAATAGTAGAAATATACTAATTCTTGACCGCACCCGGACCATATTCCTTTCATCTTTACACACGGTCAATCAATAATCTTTCAGTATTCTTAACTTTATTTCATCTAAAAAAAATTTTTTTCTTTTGTGTTTTTTTAAATTACTGTTTAAATTATAATTGTATCCTCTAATAAGACATAACAGCTTTTTAATTAAAACTAGTTTTAAAAAATATTTCCAAGAAATAAAAAAAAGTCTATTGAATACAACATATCTTCATGAATCTAACAACTCATCTCAAAGGTAATTAAATTATCTACTCAGTAGACATCATCTACTAAATTACTAAGGTTAAATTGATAATAATTAAAAGTTTATTATTAATGAAATAGTGACAAAATAGGGTAATTTTGACTGAAACTACTGACCTGGGCAGGATACCCTGCAAATAGTTTATGTAAATTTAAATTGGTTTTTAAGATTGTCCTTAAATTCGGATGGCCGAATTAATCTAATTAGCAACAACTGATTTTAAAATGTAGAACGTCGGCCTGTTGCTAAGCGACGCCTTAGTAACTGTTTAACAATTCCTAGCAACCAACTGTTTATCTAATTCTTAAAAACTTTAATACAAAATATGAAATAAATATTTTTCTTTTCAAATAAACAAAATCTCTAAAGAAAATACTACAAATAGAAATAAATTTAATTAAATTAAATACTAATACTATTATAAAATTAATTATTAAACATGGCGTTATCACAGATGGTTAATTTTTCAAAATCCCATTTACCCATCATTAAAAAGTCTGGGCTGTAGATTACAGTATAAAATTTTCAATATTAAAAAGTTTTAATTTTTATTAATTTCTAGCGATGATCTGCAATTTAGGGATGTAGATAGATTAATTGAATAAAATTGAAGGTTTGATAAAAATTAATATATTTAGTTATTTACACATTGGATTAATGGTCGAATCAATTGCTTATATTATTCATGTTTAGTTTTATAGCGGTAAATAATATTTACCCCAGAAATTTTTAAAAATAATTTATGTGAGTGTAAATTGATTTTTAAGGTATGTAATTTAGTTATAATATTATTAATTGCTAAAAATTGTTAAAAATCAATGTATTATAAAAGATTTTTATGTGATAGATTGTTCTTAAGGATGGCCGAATTGGCTGTTGAAGTGAGATGTACTACCTTTTGTCTGTGTTAATATCAATAACGTTAATTTCAGACTAATATTCTTGGTCATTATTATAACAAAGACATTCTCTTAATTATCAAAACTTTCTTTATGTAATACAGATACCTATTACCAGCTGACAAAGTAATACTCAACGGTAATACACAGGTTTGAGGATGTATTGCCAGTAAGAATAACATAACAATAACATTCTCCTAAAGTGGAACAACAGAAATGACAAAGATATTTCAACGAAATCATAAGTCACTGAAAGCTGTGACCTTCTCAGAAGAGGGAAAGTTAAAACTATGAAAGTTTGCGGTTCACAACTATGCACAAACTGAGTATGTAAAGGAGAACTGTTACTTTCCGGAAAAACACGAGAAAGTTAATGAATTATAATAATAGGCTGGGCATTTTTTTCTTTCTATTTACAAATTTAACAAAACTAAATTAAATAAATATGAGATGAGTAGGATTGAAGTAATTTACATTTTTTAAAGGAAATCAAAAGCCAAATTTAGGACTAAAATTTCGGACTAAAAAATTGTATTTTCCGATTTTTTTTTTTTAAATTCCTATTTAAGGATTTCTTTAGGTGCTAACGAATATCAACTTTGTTTCACTCCTAAAAAATCTTTTACCACACTTTTATAGTGAGCCAGTCAGAATTGTTTCAATATTTTGTAAATTTTGAGACACAGTGAGGTTGTTATTTAAAACCTATTTATATATTAGATAGTATACACATGCAAATATCATAGATAATCAAATTGTTTCGAAGAATAAGAAAAAATCACCTAAATCGGACCAGTATTAACGAAGATACAGCGAAGTTTGCTATTAGCAATTTACCACACTTTGATATATTTAATGTTAACAAATCATAATAATAAATTATATGTAAATGTTTAATTTTAAATAAATACAAAAATGTTGCATGATACCTGAGCTAAGAAACAAACCGCAAAGAACAAAAACAAAAACATTTTATTACAAAAGTATCCCAAAATATTCACTAGTCTTTTTTTTTCTTTCACACTCATCTAAAGAAAAAACATCGTTCACAAACGGACCGATCAAATTGATCGGTTATCTATCGTTTCTCTTTCCATCGAGATAACCTCGTTACAATAATAAAAATTAAACTATCAGTTGTGTTCATTAAATCCACTTACATCCTCAAATATAGCAGTAGCGAAGCATTGTCGGGTTAGCTATTATCTAATATTTGGACTGCGAAACTAGAAATAACAGTTTGAATATTATCAATTCAAATAATCTTTAATGTGAGGTTGGGGAATTGTTAATTCAAGTAAGCTGTATCTAACTTCATTGTTATTACACTTATATAGTATGGAATATAATCGAATCACACAACCTACGCACATTTCTTGCTAAGTAAATCTGTTAGAATTCTTCGTAAACTGAAGAATAATTGATAAATAAAAGTAAAAACTTACTTCTATCATAAAAACTAAAA
>NW_027109101.1:132277-135389 GCF_000696795.3 Halyomorpha halys
AGTGAGAGTTGTGGTAAAAAAAAAAAAAAAAAAAAAAAAAATTATTTATGCATTTGTTATTCTTCGTTGTGTTATACGACTTAATAGGTTAAATATTTATATAAAATATTTGGCTTTCAAAGGGATCTTATGCATTCATATTATTACTGTTGTTTTAATTGATAATTCACTTGCAACCTGTAGGATTTAATTTTCCTTTTTCCTTTATTTTATTTTTTTTTAAATGTAATAAAACTGGACAAAAAGAGGTTTCGAGGGGGAAAAAAAGTGAAACATTTATAATAATCAGTTCTACTGTTCGGGTGCTCCAGTGTTCTGTAGAATAAAATAAATTTTTTGTTTCAATGCATTTAAACAACCCACTGTTTTACGAAAATAAGCAATAAGTTAGAAATAAGTCATATTTGTAAAAAGATACATAATCGGATTACTAATTTTTATTTATTTAATACCAGATCGTCCTGGTGGGCTTTACATGGTTAATGTAAGAGGTACATTAACCATTTTAAAAATTATTTATGAGGGGGGTAGTCTCATATAAAGACAGCCCTATATACAAAGTTATAAATAAAACAAAAAATTAAGATAAAATAAATATATTAAAATAATAATTTTTAATAAAAGCTGAAAGTAATGTTAATAACTAAAACAATCACATTTATGGATTTAACAAAAAAAATAATTGATTTATAATGGGGAAAAAAAGAAAGAAAGTGGATTTAAGAAAAAGATAAAATAAAAAAAAGGGGTTCGAATCCGGCTATGGCAGATAATAACACAAATAATATTTTGTGTAACACAATAGTCGTGAATCACAGCCCTTCGGGGTCCATCCAGCCTCATCAAGTGGGTACCCTAAACTGAGTTAAAATCTGGCAGTCAGTTGTGATCACCTCCTTGCAAAACCACTGGTCTAGTAACAGTACTTACAAAGTACTGCACCCTTACTGGGTTCTAGCTATACAGATTTAAATTTTTAAATAAAAGATTAGATTATTGGTATCATAATTTCATTGGAACAAAATTAGCAGTACAATATCCAATTGAATAAGGCCTGAAATTTATACTAGGTAGGAGAAGAGATAAAATAGGTAGAATATTTATATATAAAAAAAAAAAAAGCACCAAGAAATGAAACGGAATAAAAAATCTATTAATGAACTAATTATTTTTAAATTAATAATTTCTCGCATTAATTGTAATATGTTTGTAAAAAAATTATTCGTAATAATCGCAAGTTGTTTGATTAATTTTAATATTTAAAAATATAATATCATGGACAATATTTATTTTGCCTGCATTTTAATTAGTTAGTCAAATAACAGATATATTTTCCTTTATCTATTTCTTTTAATATTTTTTCCCTGTACTAGTATTTTATCAGTTTTTTTCCTTGTTTGCCTAAAACATACACTCAGCTCTAGATCTGAGAAATGACATTTTGTATTTTTTTCTTGTTCCCTTTCACGTAGGTGTAACCTATATGTATACCCATGTATCCTGGAATTGATTTCCAGATAAACTATAGCGGGAAACTAAAACTTTCTTTCACTCTCTCACAATATATATACGAGTCCCTCGTATGTGAAATATAAATTGTGCATAATTCGTTTTTTTTTTTTTTTTTATGTTTTGCTTTGTCTTTCCATCTTTAATATTTTAATCATGGCACTTTTGAAGTTTTAAAAATTAGTAATTCTACGAGATATTTTTTAAATATTTTTTTTGTTTATTGCTGCGGGTTTTATAAGAGTTTTTTTACTTTAGTACATACTATATATATATAAGTTTTAGTTGTCTTATTTCTGTACATATAATATGTTATTTTTAAGATTACGAGCAATTATCGTAAACTAAAGGGGGGGAGTTACGGATAGGTAGTGTGGGATATCAGCTGACAGAGCAATTGAGTCCCATATGGACGGAACCCTCCCCCCATTCCTACTGGAAGACATATATAAGCAGATCACTCCGACAATAAATTCAACCCTTACCCCAGGGAAGCGGTCCCTCCCAGTTCTTGTACCTCCCGGTCAGTGGCTTCTGGGCCAACTTGTGACCCCCACCTATCCTGCCCACTCTCTTATAATGCCATATGGCGTAGGAAGAGACAGTCTGTAAGAATATATATTTATATTTAGGTTTTAGATATTTATGTATTAGTCTTTGTCTGGTATATATTTTATTTATATTGTAAATAAAATAATTTAGGTGGTAGGAAGAAAAACAACAATAAATTTAGTATTGAAGTTGCCATCAATTATCCCTTTTCCTTTTTAATCTAGAACAGTCTTAAGTATACATATATATATATATATATATATATATAGAGAGAGAGAGAGAGAGACAGAAAGGTTAACTAACTGCAATCTTAGTTAACCACCCTCAAAGGAGAGATTATTACGAAGACCTCTGATGAGAGAGTTCTTTTACCCTCCTTAAGGTCCTTCCTGTTGTTGAGGACATTAAACGTCTCCGGAGCTCGTAAAGCAGTTGGAGCCACAAAGATTGTCGCCGGAATGACTCAGGGTCTATTACCCCGGTTCCTTCACAGTCTATATACTCCTCCGGTCGTCTTTTATAACCACCTATTTAATCCTTTATGTAAAAAGCGTTATAGCATCTGCTCTATAGTAATATACGAGATATTGTTACGAGAACGGGAATTACTACTCATAATGAAGTAAGTGAACGAACCTGTACCGCTTAAGCTCAGGAAGAGCCTTTGGTTCAGAAATTCGTGAGTACGCACAGTTTCATGATCAACGGTTACACAAGAATATGATGCGTTAAGTATCCATTCCCAAAGGCCGGTATTGTTCCAAACCCTATTATTTTAAGGCATCCACTCCAGTTATGCTGGAAACCAAAATACAAAGACAATCTGGCGTATAAAACCAAGGCACTTCTACAATAGAAAATGTTTTATTCACAATTACAAACAAGCACAGGGTCTATTTCTGAGCGTTCAGGACTATTCGCGCATATTTTTTTCGTTTCATTTTTTATTATACTTTCAATTATTTTTATTTATTTTTTTTTGATAGATAGATTTATTTATTGATAGATATTACAATCTGCCACACCTTTGTGGACAATAGGTAATATTGAT
>NW_027109101.1:135574-139948 GCF_000696795.3 Halyomorpha halys
ATATACAATATTTACAGAATCGACCTGATGATCCCTGAGCCCACTCTATCCCCCACGTGTGAGGGGTAGAGCAGAGCTCGAGAGATCACAGCGCATCCCTCTCGCCGCATCACTGGTAATGAGCCAGTGGAGGCTGAGCAAGTGCGCTAAAGCCGCAAACACAAATCAATTATTAAAAACATGAAAATATCATGGAATGATAGTTACGACATTTTTTAATAAAATGAGAAAATACATAACATTTCTAAAGGACTGATGACAGAAAATTCCTTGCTCGGAGGACCGAGAAATTTGTTTTGCTACAACCCACGAATGATTACGAGTGGAGTACTTCGTAATAAAGTTTCTAGACCAACGGTTGTGCAAGGAAGTGATTTGGTCAGAATCGCGCTAGACCGTCAGATTTTTACCCAATTAATGGTACTCACTTTATGAGATAGGGTGGACACAAGAGGTCTCCCGAACTCACAGAGCTGAATCAACGGCTACAGTGAAACAGATGGTAATTATCTGCCACAGTCGGATTTGAACCTGATTCCTTGGAGTTAGTAGTCCATTGCCTTACTAACGAGATAATAATATAAAAAAAAGAGAGGATTGTTTATAGCTCATTATAATCTGTAATCATAAACGTAGTAACAACAATAGTCCGCTAATCCCACTTTGAATTACTGAAATAATAAAAATTGACATTTGTTATGAAATGACCCAATAATGTTGATATAATTCGCAAGATAATATATTGCTGACTATTAGCCAATCTAATATAGATAATGGTCACTGTATCTAATCTAGATAATGTTAGAGCAATTAACTTATACACCCACTGATACACTTGTATACATAATTGTAACCGTCGGAAAGGTCAGACGTACGCTCTTGATCTGGATTGCCTCAAACCGTTTTCAATTCGCAGAGCCCAATCACAGCCAAGGCAATGAATGATTTTTACCGATCAATTAACTTTCACTCCTGTCGCCACGTCATTACTAATATTCATGGTTATATTGATGCAAAGTCGTAGCAACATTAAAACCACGGTCAATTTTTTTTGGGGAATTTTCTTTGTAAACAAATAGCCAAACTTTTTTTTTTTCTTAAAATGCGAGAAATTTTACTTTTTTTTCAATAAATATGTTCTGAATCCAAGATGTGCAAAGAACATTAAGTTAAAAAAACAAAACAACTAATTTGCCGCAAGAATCTGCTACCATGCATTTCAAATGATCCAAGCAATGTAGGAGGACATCGGCGATGTTTCACACCCATATGAAAATACGGGTTGTAATATATAAATTATATTGGACATTTGTTATTTAAGATTAAACTTTTTAATTGAATCCCAAAATCTCCAATCCCAAATCACAGCCCTCGAAGAATGGAGTCGTAATTGGAGGATTAAGATAAATTCAAACAAATCCCAACAAATCACCTTTACCCATCGTCATAAACCTAGCGACTGCCCTACATTATACTCTAATAATGTTGATCTTACTCTTGTCCAACAGATCCGCTACCTTGTACTACATCTGGACAAACGACTAGCCTGGAATCCTCACACAAGACTGAAAAGACAGGAAACTGCACGTCGATTTCGACTTTTACAGCACTTACTAGACAAACGGTCTAAACTTCCAATTCATTACAAAAGACTGTCTACATTATAGTAATAAGGCCAATCTGGACATACGGAGTTGAGCTTTGGGGCTCCACTAAACCTTCGAATTCCTCTCGTATCCAATCATTGCAATTCAAAATCCTTCCTAAAGTCCTCAATGCTTCTTATCTTCTCTCAAATAAAATCATACATAAAGACCTTAATGTTCCATATGTAACCGATCTAGCCCGAACCAGATATCACTCCTTCCATTATAAACTCTCTAACCACTCAAACCCACTAGTTTCTAACCTTGCTTCCTCTTCTATTCCTCGTAATCCTCCGAGGCGCCTGAAAAGAAGATGGCCACGTGACCTGCTAATGTAAAACGTCATTAGAGTGCTACCAATGGTTAGTTTCTCTACACGCCTGTAACAATCCAATTTAACTTAGATCAGATTTACTAAATGTATTATAATGTACCGTTGTAAATAGCTATAAATATTTTATTTAAAAAAAAAAAGATTAAACTTTTCTTCATCGTCAATGTCTCTAATAAATGAAAAAGTTATAGTTATATATGGAGTAGGCACGGCATTTATTGTAACCATCCTATATTTTTAAATAGAGATGGGCAAAAATTAGCTATAGTTGAAACTAAATGCTAAAATTGCCATGGATACGATATTTATTTCTCAATGGTTCATTCATGAATAAGGGTCGTATCCATGGCAACTTTAGCTATTAGTTTCAACTATAGCTAATTTTTGCCCATCTCTGTTTTTGAAATACTAACCAAATGTTAGCAGTTATATTAGTAGTAATAAGTTGAATAATATGGTTATCCTATAGATCAGAAATATCTAAAAATAAATAGATAATTATTTTATAATTGTTTCATTTCAAGCTTTACTTTGTATCAAAATCTACTAATTGTCCTACAGGAGTTTGTAATTATTGATCTACACTTCAAAAGGTTCTAGCTAAAAGGAATTCCAATATTAATATATTTAGCAATGAATGGGATATAGAGTGCGTATTTGTACAATGAAGGCAAATTTAATAGGGATGTCAATATAGGGATTTAATTTATCTACTGCTTTATCATGCTTTGTACCTACCAGGCAGTGAAGCAGATCTAATATCCAATATCCATCGGAATTCACCTCGTATTGAAAAAATCAACTTTTGATCTGTGATGAATAATTTGATGATCATATGAACCTTTTATTTGATAGAGTTTTTTATTTTTTCGATTTTTATAAAAATGCTATTTTTTTTAATGTGTCAATAGGATAATTAAATTATTAAAAAAAAAGAAACAACATTTAAGTGATAATTTTGATTCGACTTAAATATCTCAATTTAGGTGTAAAACCGTCGATGCATGGTGGTGGATAACTGCCCGGTACGTGACCCAGAACAAAAGGATAATACCATTCATTTCATGACAAACCTTTTACAAATATATTGATTTCTTTTTATTTATTTATTTATTGACATTTACAACTGTACATAAAATACTACAAGTAAATTTGATGTAAGATCATAATGGTATAATACAGGCATGTAGAGAAACTACCCATTGGTAGCACTCTATGTAGTGAAATTAGAATAAAATATTTTGGGTTCCTGATCTGCTCTCCAGAACAATTAATCAGTTCATTAAAAGGCTCTTCACAACTGTTGACAATGTACGACGGTATACACTAGAAAGAGCTCAGTTAGTTGACATATGACGGATCAATGCCATACCACAGTTTGTTACAAGTTTGATATTGTTTTGTATCTTTTAAAATAAATACCATTTTTTTTTTAATTATTGTTTTAGTAAAAATTTAACAGAGGCTTCGACAGACGAATATTCTGTCTATGTGTTTTTAATTATTTAAACAGATCTATTTCTTATATACATAAACTCACTTCATTTATCCATATATAAAAAAAATTAAAATTTTTCATTAGTTGTTAGATAAGAAAAAAATTAAGAACCTTCCAGCTATAAGTAGATTCATTTTCAGATGGACAAGATTCTTGGATAACTAAATCACTATTTCTAATGCTGAAAAAATTGAGTAGCTTCGTCATTTGCGCTTTCTCCTAGATTGCAAAATTTACAATTTACTTAATGGTGTAAGAAATACGTAGCTTCTGGGGTTACCTCCTTATTGGTCAGATAAGAGTGTCAAAAAAGTAATTAAAGGTATGTCGACATAAAAAATTAAAAAAAAATTAGAAAGTTCCAAATTCATTAATGTTCGATGGGAGTGACTTCATCACTGAGTACATCAATATGACGGACAATTTAAAAAAAAACAATTATCAATAATTAAAGAGTTTATTAGCTTTTAGTTCTGCCCATATTCGTAAATTGTATGTGTTATTTTGAATATTTATTGAATTTGAATAAGGAAGTAGCATTAGCAGTTTATGTTTCCTCCTCTACTCTAAAAATACATCAACAAGTTTGCCAAACAACGGCAAATCCACGCCTGTGCAAGTGTGTGCATGGGTTATTTGGATTGGTTGGTACAAGTTGGCCTGAATTTGCGGCCAATCCGTAGGGTGTCGTTTTTCCCATATTTGTTTTCAGTTTGCATTGTTTTAGAACTGCTAACAGAGGAATATTTGTACTCTTCATGTTTTAATTAATTAAAGAATTCCCCCAACGTTTAGATTCAATAAATAATTCTTATTTAATATATGTATGTATAGTTGACCGTAAAAATTGATATATAGGGAGATGGTCAGGGTTGCGGTCAATAGTGAAACAAAAA
>NW_027109101.1:139998-142495 GCF_000696795.3 Halyomorpha halys
GTATGTATAGTTGACCGTAAAAATTGATATATAGGGAGATGGTCAGGGTTGCGGTCAATAGTGAAACAAAAATAGTTTACAACTATTTATTTTCCTAAAAATAAATATAATAATATATAAATAAAAAAATAGTTGTAAACTATTTTTTTTTTCACTATTGACCGCAACCCTGACCATCTCCCTATATAATAATTCTTATTTAAGGTTGTTTATAAAAAAAAAATTTTTTTGATTCTGTGTAAATACATTGTTTCAAATCTTGTTAACTTTAGAAATTTATTTTTTATTTAACATGGCAAAAATATATATCTATGAAGGCCTTATACGTCTAGGTAATTAAACTAAAAAGTTTCTGAAAAAATTCCAGTACGAAGGTTGATAGTATGAATAGTGTGAATTTTTGTCTTTTACAAACAACTTTGCTTATATTAAGATTTCATTTTATTTAGCTTTTCATTATTTGGTCCTTTTAATAATGAAAATAGAATAAATCGAATGTTATAGCTGAAAAAATCCAAAAAGAACAAAACAAGCGTGTGGAAAGCGAGTTTGTTGTTTCATTTGTTTACCAAGCATTTGTATGAATTTGTCATTTGCGGAGAGCGGCAAATTTGTAGATTCAGTATAAGAAAAGGTTCTCTAATAAAAAATAAAAGAAGTGGTAGAAAAATAAAATATTTAAAATAGTCTAAATTCTAAAGTATTTTAATAAAAGGCGAAACATAAAACTATGGATAAAAATCATAAGGATCAGATTGTTGAACCTGAAGATGGTTGAAGAGCCCCGAAAGTTGATAAAGTATGTATGAAATAAAAACATCAACTGTGAGGACATTTCAGAGAAATATTTAATATAAAACCAGATTTTGCACTCGGGTCCTGCGTGTCTGAGGAGTCCACAAGTGGAGGGAAGAGTTTGGTTCGCAGTTCCTCAAGCTGACTTTAAATATTGTAAATAAATCCTCGATGCTCCTTATTTTGTTACTAATAAAACCACCCATAAAGACCTAAATGTTCCTTATGTAACCGATCTAGCCCGAACCCGATATTATTCCTTCCATAATAAACTCCCTAACCACCCAAACCCACTAGTTTCTAACCTTGCTTCCTCTTCCATTCCTGGCAATCCTCCGAGGCGCCTGAAAAGAAGATGGCCTCGTGACCATATATTGTAAACTGTTTTTAGAGTTCTACTACTGGGTAGTTTCTCTACATCCTGTATCATATCATTATGTCATTATGATCAAATTTACTTGTATTTTTTATAAAGTTGTAAATATCAATAAATAAATTTTGAAAAAACCAAAATCATTGGTTGTTATCTCGTTCTTTGTTCTTAGCCCTGATGATTACCCTAATAGTGTTATATTCTGACCGCACCTCCAAGAAGATGGTTTCTCCTTATATATATTTTACTTAAAATTTAATTATTTATTTTCCTATTTATTATTTTATCTTTTATTTCTTATTTAATTTATATATTTGTAAATAAAATGTGAATGAGCTCTACCGCAATTGTCTATAAATATAAGACAAAATGTAATATTACTAAAAAAAAAAACAAAAAAAAAACAGTGTATATAAAAGTTCTCTTGAGAAAACGAATTAATCATTTATTTATTTTTATTTACCACGAAAATCGAATGGTACTCTACCCATCCTAAGACATCGCAAAGATATCGATACCTGGTTGCGACTAGTCGATCGGGGTCTTGGATGAGATGCTAGGTTTGACTCACCATCGACTTTCACATATTAGTACTGGACCGGAGGTAGACTTAAATAGAAAATTACGAAACTTCCAGCAGGGGAAAGATGGCTGGGAGTGTGATCGCTGGCCCTTGCACAACACCCTAATCTGACAGTTGCCGTAACGCGTTTCATTAGTACAACCTGTTGCTACTGTCTGGGTTGTGCCATCAACTCGGCTGAGATAAGCCAGTGAATGGGCACGACATACTCATTTAATCTGGAATAATATCGTAATGCAACGAGTTTTATTTTCACTCTCTGATGATTATAATTTTTTTTTTTAATAAAATATTTATTTACTAAATAATTCAAACACTATCCAAATTATAGTCTCAAAACTTTTATTTCTTTTACACGTCCAACGTTTCGGCCAATTCGGCCATCTTCAGGGACAATCTACTTAATTCACTATGAAACATATAATTTAACCATTCCATAAACTTCATACAGGCTATTCTGCCCAGGTCAAAACATTTATAACTAATAAGTCAAATATCCATTAAAAACCACAGTCAAAATTATTTCTCTTTAACCACTATTAATACACTTTTATTACAACACTAAAATAAACTAGGTTGTCAGTTTTCTTAGTCTCAAGAAAGAATTTTAAGATTATAAAAAAATATTTATTGCTATTTACAACTGTACATTATAATACATTTAGTAAATCTGGTCTAAGTTAAATTGGAGTGTTACAGGCGTGTAGAGAAACTACCCATTGGTAGCACTCTAATGACATTTTACA
>NW_027109101.1:143440-152105 GCF_000696795.3 Halyomorpha halys
TGGAGCCCCAAAGCTCAACTCCATATGTCCAGATAGGCCTTATAATAGTCATGTAGATCAGTCTTTTGTAATGGATTGGAAGTTTAGACCGTTAGTCTAGTAAGTGCTGTAATAGTCGAAATCGACGTGCAGTTTCCTGTCTTTTCAGTCTGGTGTGAGGATTCCAGGTTAATCGTTTGTCCAGATGTAGTCCAAGGTACCGGATCTGTTCGACGGGGGTAATATCAACATTATTAATGGAGACTATAGAGCAGTCGGTAGTTTCCCGTTTAAAGCAAATATTTCAAAAGAGATATAGGACCGTTGCTCCCCGGGCGTCTTATTGTGGCGGGTCCAGCCTTTTTAAATTTTACCATTGAGTTTATTATTTATATAATTATGATTTATTACGTCTGTTTTTGAATTTTATACATTATATACTAAATGGCACGAAAACAACAAAAAAAAAAATTCTGATCATTAATATACCACTTGTTAGTATGGAAACCGTAGTTTAAAATTATATGGCTTAATTAAAAAATAACTAATTTCTCAATTTCGGCAATGAATTATTTAAAATCTTAAAATTGAATATCGATTTCTAAAAAAAATTTTAAATCGACTTCTCAAAAGTAAGGATTATTTAGTTATAGATTAAATAGTGACCTCGAATAAGCAGATCTAGGAATTGTTTAGTTTAAGTAAACATTAAAAACCAACTATTTCTCTCTGAGGTTAAACGGGAACCATCAATAATTCTTTTAGCCTCAGTATAATGTTTTCTTCTTTTTTTGGCTTTTATCATTTAATATAAGAACATTGGGTAACTTTCAGGCTAATTATGTTATTATTATTGAGGCTTGATTTCAATACGAACGTGAAAAGGGGAAAGCTGGGTCAGTGGGAACATTGCAGTGTGATATTCATGAACCCGTCTTAGCATAATGATAGGGAACTTGTTCTACGCCGTATAGCATTAGTTCATACTCCATTGTGTGCAACTTTTTTTTCCGGTTCCAATACAATTTTGCAATGAATACTTGTGGACATACAGCCCATTAATTGGATATGAAAACTACGGTATTTCTTAGCATTATTTATAAGATAATTATTAAATCGCTGAAGTTTCGGGGTTCAAAGACATCTTCAGGTTCTCAATTTATTGTACGTTCCACAATAATTTTTTTTTTTTTTTTTTTTTAATAATTTATTTATTGATATTTACAACTGTATACACATATGTACAACAAGTAAATTTGCTGTAGGTGACATAGTGACATGATAAAAACATGTGGAGAATCTACCCATTGATAGAACTCCAAAAACATTTCTAGAGGAGAAGATCTCGAGGCCATCTTCTTTTCAGACGCCTAGGAGGATTATTAGGTAATGAAGGAGAAGCCAGGTCAGAAACAAGTGGATTTGGGTGGTTGAGAAATTTATTATGGAAGGAACGGTATCTGGTTCTGGCCAAATCGGCAACATATGGAATATTGAGGTCCTGATGGATGACTTGATTTGTGACAAAGTAAGGAGCATTAAGGATTTTACGAAGGATTTTGGACTGTAAGGATTGGATTCTGGAGGAATTTGATGGTTTAGTGGAGCCCCAAAGCTCAACTCCGTATGTCCAGATAGGCCTTATAATAGTCATGTAGATCAGTCTTTTGTAATGGATTGGCAATTTAGACCGATTGTCTAGTAAATGTCCACAATAATATATGCCAGTTTTATTCTCAACCAACTTCTAATTCTCATCATATAAATCCATAGTCCAAAAATGCTCCCTACTTCCTCGCGGTCACGTGACTAAATAGAGACGTGATTCACCGTTCATAGGACAGCCTAGTAGTTAAAGGTTAAATCATAAGTAAAAAGAGGCGTAACCTAATAGTCACGTAAGTGGTTTAGGTTAGTTCGGGCTAAACATTCATATTAGAAATTGGCACTAAGGGTCACTTAACAAGTGGTTAAGGTTACAGGTCATAGGTTATAGGTTATTCTCTAAATAATCGGATTTTTTTCTCGCGGCGCCCTTAATACTAGAGATATTTTTCTAAATTTTTTACTTTCTTGAAAAATTTCCTTTTTAAAATCGATTACTCATTTAAGAACGAAAAATTAAAAACAAATACTTACTATTTTTTTGGGATAATATAAAATATCTAATTTTATATTTTTTAAATATTAAAAATATATTCGAATTTTAAATTGTTTCGGTAATATAATTTACCAATAATTTATTGAGACTGGACAATCGCCATGTGGTTAGTTTAGTTGAAAAATTAATTAAACACGAATTTTAAATTTACAAACAATTTATTGAACGTCCATTGATGATTAACATTATTAAAATTATTAATGGGATAGATGGGCTTGATGTTCACAACACAACTTCTCAAATCTCGGAATAAAATTGGATATGATTTTCGAGCGATGTTTACTTTTTATTACCGCGACCGCCGAGAACCCAGCTTGCACAAATAGGATGTTGCAAATAGAATTAATATTCGTAGAACTTTTACTGATATCCAAAAATCAGATTTTTCCATGCTACCAAACTTTATAGTATTATCGCAAGACAAGTCAATAAGAGATTCTTCTTCTAAAGAAGTAAATTCTTATGGAGCCTTGGCTCTTAATGGGTCTTCTGTCCAAGTAAATTTATCATTATCTGCTTCAAAGTATTTTTCACTGACATCTCAACCCACCCTAATACAGTCGTAACAACATACGCTAATGACACATGTATACTGTCTCTAAACAACGACCCAACTAATGCATCACAAACACTACAGGCACACTTAACATCTATTGAAGAATGGTGTCAAAACTGTAGAATCAAAGTAAATACTGACAAATCCCATCAGATCACCTTTACTCTCCGTCGTAAACTTCTACCCTCCTGTCCTACAGTATCCTTTCTAAATACTCCACTAACGCCTGTTGAACAGGTTCGATACATAGAACTCCATCTTGACAAGAGACTTACTTGGAATCCACACACAAGACTGAAACGACAAGAAACTGCTCGTAGATTCCGATTGCTACAACACTTACTTGGCAAACGCTCTAAACTTCCCATTCACTACAAAAAATTAGTATACACTACGATAATCAGACCAATTTGGACATGTGGAATTGAGCTCTGGGGCTCCACCAAACCATCAAATTCTTCCCGCATCCAATCCTTACAATCCAAAATCCTACGCAAAATCCTTGATGCTCCTTATTACGTTACAAATAAACTCATTCACAAAGACCATAACATCCCATTCGTTGCAGATTTGACCCAAAACAGATATGCGTCTTTTCATTCCAAACTCCTTAACCATGCTAACCCATTAATTCTTAGTCTTTCATCCTTAACAATCCCTGATAATCCTCCGAGGCGTCTGAAAAGAAGTTGGCCACGGGACCTTCTAATTTAAATTGTGTATATTAAACATACAACATATTTACTTATTGTATTTATTATTTTGCACGGTTGTAAATTACATTAAATAAATAAATTAAAATAAAAAAAGTGTTTTTCGAACTTTTTTATAATCTTTGATAGGTGATCAACAAAAATATATTTTATATGGCAAGACAAATTTCATTGGAGGTTATAAACTGGTGCAACAAGGGGAAAACAATCACTGATTATCACTCTTTATTAATTTTTATTTTCCATAGCTGTAATTTTTTTTGTAATAATTGAATACTTCGCGGCACCCCGAGGAACCGCGGCGCACACTTTGGCAATCATTTGGTTATAGTATAATTGGAAAGTTATAATTTTCCTAAAAGAAAGGACCTTTAATTGTTTAATTGGTAAAGTTAGTGAAATGTACTTAGTACCACAGTGAAGGGCGTGTTGGTAGACAAAACTGAGAAGGATATTATATTATTCAGTGAGTGGGCTCCTGTTGCAACTTCATCTTGATTATCGGTTCCAGGAATCCCAGAAAGGTTGGGAATTCAGAAAAATGTTATTCCACTAGAAGAATTTATATTCTCTTAAATGGTTAGATGAATTTGTTCTCTTTTTTATATCGCTTAGATTGCTTGACCATTTCATAGCGAAAATTTAATTTATAATTTTTACAAATTTGAAATTGGTACTTAGATGTTTGAAGTTAACTATCGATATATTGCGATAGAGATCCTCTAACGTCGGAGGATGCGATGGCCGAGGCGTACGCTCCGAGCTGATTGAAAAAACGCCAATATCCTCAAGAGCGGACCCCCGGTCACGCGGCCAACTATTCACACTAACTGTCGCAGTCACGAGACCCCTCCGTTCCCTCGCTCCTCATAGCAGCTTCCTTATTGCTTAGGGTTCAATGATTCCTCTAACCGAAGACGGTATAGACGGGAGGGGAGGTGAATTTATTAACCTATTAAAATTAATTAATAAAAACAAAAACTACTTAAATAAACATATATAGGAAAATGGTCAGGGTTGCGGTCAAAGGAGAAACAAAAATAGTTTACAACTATTTATTTTCCTGTATAGGAAGATGGTCAGGGTTGCGGTCAAAGGAGAAACAAAAATAGTTTACAACTATTTATTTTCCGACGTTTCACCCCACTTTGTAGGGCTTCATCAGGGCTGTTCAAAGCAAACTGTTCACCCCTGATGAAGCCCTACAAAGTGGGGCGAAACGTTGGAAAATAAATAGTTGTGAATTATTTTTGTTTCTCCTTTGAACGCAACCCTGACCATTTTCCTATATATCAATTTTTACGGTCAACTATATATACATATATACTTAAATAAACATATTATTTTTGACGTGACAACGTCTTATAAATCATTTTGCGGGATGCCATGTTAGAAAAAGTGTCCCGTAACGGAAGTAGATTGTGGGGGAGGTAATTAGTAGTGTAGTAGTGGGGGTAAGAGGATTATAGATGCTGAGAGTCATGCAGGCAAAAGTGTCCCGTAACGGAGAAGGTAGTGGTGGGGATGGGTAAGAGTGAGGTGGTGGGGGTAAGAGGTTAATTACCTTATACTTAGAATTAAGTATAACTGTATAAATATTTTGTATAACCAAGCAAAAATAAATATCTGAATTCAATATGTGAACTGGTTTATTATTTCAAATATATAACATTGGATTGATTTTAATTTATATTTATGTAATATTAGCATAGAGTATACGTTGTCACGGAAATATGTCGCCTCGAGGCCTACACGGGCACGGTTTTTATTAAAAATTTCTAGTTTTTTGTCTTTGATATTAATTTTTGAGAAAAATTGTTTTCTTCTATATTACAAATTAAAAATTTTATTTTTCATATCCTGTAAATAAAAATCTTAGCTATTTTCTGTTATATATTATAGTGACTATTTTATGAGGAAAGAAAATATGATTAAATATGTTAAAATATATAATGAGGTGAAGATTATTGGGTTGCGGTCAGTGAAACACACAAATAAGTAAAAACATTTTTTTCCTTACGTACCCGCAGGCGCCACTTTATTTGGATATCCATCTCTTCCAAGCAGGTTCGTTTTATACCTTCTATTCTCTTTTTTTTTATCATTCTTTCTACACCCTTCTTCTTCCCTCTTATTCACGTTATTAGTTATGTTCACTACATATTATTATTGCCATATTTATTGATTGCTTCCTTTGTTCTTGCTTAACTTTATATTTTGCTTGTTTATTCTAGTATTACACTTACATATTTCCTTAATTACATATATTTTCTTTCTATTTTTTTCCATAACTTTAATTTTATATTATTATTATTAAATTACAGTGATCACGGTAATGCCAGGTAAGTATTATTAGAGCGAGCGGAGAAAGACTAGAGCAGGTCCAGAAATAGGTGCTCATCTCAACGAAAACGGCTAAATTGATGAGGAAATTTCTCAAAGAATCAATGCAGCTGGAAGAATATTTAGTTTGCTTCGGAGAGGTTTCCTGGGCAAAAGGGAGGTAATGAGAAAAAATAAAATAATTATCTACAAATCGACGGTCCTCCCTATTCTTTCCTACTCTTCCGAATCGAGGACCCTCACCTCGAAACACAAGAGTAGGGTCCAATCCATGGAGATGCGGTACCTTCGTAAGGTGGAAGGAAGGACACGACGAGGCAGAGTAATAACCTCGGAGTCAAACCGGCTGAGAGCATCCTAGAGGGGCACAAGCTAATATGGTTCGGACACCTTAGGATGGACCAGGACAGAACTGCCAGAAAGACATATGCATGGCTCGCATGGAGGAAAGAAGGCCAAGAGGAAGACCACGCATTTCCTGGGAGGAGAGTGTTAAGGAGACGGGATATGGACTGGAGTAGGAGAAGGGGATGGTCCAAGAGCGAGATATCTGGTCCAGACTCTGCAAATTGTAACCCCACACTGCGCAAGTGGTAAAGGGGATAAAATTAATATGATTTTATCATTATTAAATTAAAATATTCATATTTTTTTATTTCGTTTGCATTTTATAACTTAATATTTTTATTTACTATTTAGTTACTTAATTTACTTAAACATTTAATTACCTTTATAAACGTTTTATTTCCCACTTCTTTAATTAGTTTATTTTTAATAATTTCTATTTTGTACATATCTTTACTAACTAGATTTTCAAACATAATATAATATTGGTTCTTACCTACTACTTAATTTTAACATTGCTCTTCTCATTATCTCTCTTGTCTTCTTACAGTACTTACAATATTTATGTCTGTCAACTATATTTATGTATCCATAATGTTAGTTAATTTCTAATCATTCTATATATTCTTTTATTCAAAGATTGTTATTTTTTTTTTTTGCCCTTAGCCCTGATGAAGGCTAGAAATTCTGGCCGAAACGTTGGTACTAATAAATAAGTTCTTACTTATTTGTGTTCTTCACTGACCTCACCCCCCCAACCTTTTTCTTCTCATTTATATTATCAACTGTAAAAATTTACAATGGAATCTTTCCAACGAAGACTCCAAATCCAATCTCGAAGACTGAAGACCAGATTAGTGCTGACATTCTGCTATGAACTCTGTATTTATTATTGTGTTTCTATTATTATTTTTTTTTCACAAAGTATTATTTAAGTACATAAGTTAGTATTTTTTTTTATTTTATTTTTTTAGACACGAATCGGCCTTATAGACCGTGCGAATATCATGTCTTAACAACTTTCCCCACACATTCCCCTCCTTCCCTTTCTTCCCACCTCTTCTTCATTCTTTCAGATTGCACACTTCTTTCTTTCTCGCTCCATACTCACCCACTCCTCAACTCTTTGACACCCACAAGGCCCTTTACCTTCCTTAATTTTTCCCTATATTCATATCTATTGAGGCAGTCTCAACTTGAGATTCCTAATTTCCCTGTTTCTGTCTTCATCTGTTTAATTTAACCCCCCCCCCCCTCTTTATATCTCCACATTTTCCCAAAGGTCTCCCTATTATTTCTGCTCGGGTTCATCTTGACCATATGACCGTTATTAACTTTATTAATTCAATAAATATTTGTTGAGTTTTTAATTTTTCTTTTGTTTATTTCTTAATAATTTAGGTCCATTTGACTGTAAGAGTGGTGCAATTAATTTATTTTATTTTATTTAAGCTGTTGAATTATTGTTATGTGGTATAAATAATGTGAAATTTGTTATTGTGAATTGTAGTATGCCTGTATGCCCGAAACGTTGTTATGGATAAATAATGTAAATTAAAGAATGTTGTAAATGGAAAATTTCTTAACTTCATCTTATTAGATGATTGTTCCTTTCATTTTCCAATCACATATTCACTATTATGAATTTCTAGATTTTTTATTTACTAATTTATTTTTATCAATTAAAATTATTCAATAAATATAACTTTACAATTCGTTAGGGGCATCTTTGAATTGAAAATAATTAAATAGTGACAAGATGGATCTTTGAGGAACGTAGTTATATAGACGCAGTAAAATATTAATTAATTAATCATCATTATAAATTAATTACATTACTATTTATGGTTATAAATTCTTAAATTAAGAATTCCTATAATATAAAATGGTTGTACTTACAATTGATGTTGGCAGCAATCTGCTAAGATTACACGATTTGGAAGGCAGCTGGCGCAATCTGAAAGAAGTAATCGAAACATTAGTAATACTTTTTACTGGAGTTAATTCAAAATGAATTTTTTGTTACAATATAACTATTTAAAATTATATGAATTATGTGTCATTAACTAAGACGCTTATAAACTTATATTGACTTAATTACATTCTTATTGACTTTAATATTTTCTTAAAACAGAGACATTTATTCAACGCCGACATTTTATTGGTTACTGCATCATATGTGACTAAGAATGTCAAGAATACTACGGCATTTTGGAAAGTTGAGCAACATTGCAATGACATATGAATCCGAGTGACATAACTTGTATATATGATATCAGAGTTTCGTATTTCTTTGGATGTCCAATGATTATGTATGTAATGGACGTCACAGAAGAATTAGTGATGGCGGCGCATGCGCAGGAGGTAGCTAACAGAGGGAGAGATAAATCATATGTTTTCTTTTAATGTTTAATTTATGGACATAGTTAGTCGAAAAACTAATTTTATTTGGAAGTGATCTCTCTCTTTCTACCACGACTAAGTACACGCGTATGTATTGTTTACTTTTGGCCAAGGATAAACTATTTTGCGAATTTTAGTTTTAGGTTAGATCATAAGTTAGCAATA
>NW_027109101.1:157711-158653 GCF_000696795.3 Halyomorpha halys
GAGGAATTTGATGGTTTGGTAGAGCCCCAGAGCTCAATTCCATATGTCCAAATTGGTCTGATTATCGTAGTGTATACTAATTTTTTGTAGTGAATAGCGTAGATATAATAAGAATAAGAAAGTATAGGGCCTAAGTTAGTGAAGATTGTTCTTTTTAGTTGGCAATCAGATTATGTTTAACTGCATTTAAATCAACATGTGTTTTTGGGTGTTGTGGTATTCGTGATGTTTAGTTTAACTTGTTAAAGCGTGTTAAATGGAAAAACTCATGTTAAATGGAGAAATATTTCTATATTTTATCATGACCAGCTGAGCTTGTCACCATTTTGTTTGTTGTGTTAGGTTACTTGCACGTAGTTTATGTTTGTTTTTTTTTGTGTTAGTATTGTTTTGGATATTTTTATAACTAATAAAGCAATAGATGACAATAATAATAATGTAATGACAGTTGTCAATTAGCACATCTTGGTTCTCTTCCTCACAAGCTAGAAGATCAACCAGGTACTCAGTAGCCAAACGTTCTGACGATTTCAACTTTTCTTTCACTTAATTTAGTCATGTTGTAATAAAATACTTTAATCAAAATTTAGAAATAAACAATAACATGATGTTTTGGAAGGAAATGTTATAAAACAAGTTGCTCTGAAAATCCGCTAGGAGCTCTTATGCATTTAATACCAATTAAGAACATTAACTGTACAACTTTATCAAAAAAATTATTTAAAGTAGTTCCCATAGTTCATATTCAAAAGTATAATATAACTAAGATCAAATTTACAGAATGTGTTTTAATGTGCAGTTGTAAATATCAATAAACATATTAAAAAAATAACATAATAATACTCAAGT
Organism: Halyomorpha halys; assembly: GCF_000696795.3. Lineage (NCBI taxonomy): Eukaryota > Metazoa > Arthropoda > Insecta > Hemiptera > Pentatomidae > Halyomorpha > Halyomorpha halys. The sequence continues at coordinate 158,561 of NW_027109101.1, forward strand.
AGATAGTTGACCGTAGATTAATGCTTGAAGAAGTTTGTCGGGGGTTGCGGTCAGCAAAGAACAACATAAATAAACAAAACCATATTTATTTAT
>NW_027109101.1:159177-169128 GCF_000696795.3 Halyomorpha halys
TTTTACAATTAATATCAGTCTACAAACTAAATACAAGCTTTTCAATTTATTCCTTTTTTTTCTTTCCCCTCCATTTTACAACCCTTATTTCATTTTATTAACATATTTCCCTATATAAAAAATATTAGAATATAAAAAATAACAAAGTAGTAAATAAATAAATAAAACAACAAATAAGATATGCGATGCATGCATGCCATCCCTCCTGTGGATAACTCCCCCACTCATTAATTTCCATACATGTGGTGGTGGATGATTCCCAGGGAGTCAAGTATTATATTCTCTGTCTTCCTAGCCACGTCCTGGACATCGACCCCGAGTCTTCTATGAAGCTCCTAGTTGTGCTGGGAATAGTTCCACGGGCTCCGAACCAGAGGCCTCTCACGTTGAAGTCTCGTTCTCCGAAGCCCTCACGGAACTTCTCCTTGAGGAAAGGGATACATTTATCGTAGATTTCCTTCTTTTCCCTATCTACCTTATTTCTCTGGTCAAGGTCGTTATTTTCATATCTCACGGTGGGATCCAGAATGATTGCCGACTTCCCCTTTTTAGGAAAAGCAACTATATCCGCATATCTTGTGGATCCATCCGTATCTACACAGTAGACCTCGTCAAAGCAGGTAAAATCTCTTTCTTTTAGGAGCTTCATTAACTCGTATTTCAAATAATACTCTCAAACCGAGTTTCTTTCTACTGCGTCTGGCATATATTAATCGTAGAGTTACAGATGACAAGAGAAAACTTTTAAAGCTTTACATTATTTAGAAAAGTAATTAAAAGTAAATGATCGAAAAAATTAACGATGGACTCGTACTGTAATAAAATTCTCAAATGGAGCATCGAAACTCAATTATAGCATATCCATTTTATTTTGAGCTTTAACGAATTGCCAATTTTTCTAAACGACTTAAGTATCATCTCAGGCAAGGTAATCTCCTATAAGACAGTGCTCATTCGGACGACAGTAGAAAATTAGGTCGAGTAAGGAGAAAGTTCTCCAAGAGTAAAAGACAAAATTCATGCACAAGCATGTCCCTCATCACATGCTCGGACAACTTTCGTTCAACACACAGTGAGTTATATTCTGAGTGGATGAATATCCATGTTTGTGTTTGTGTTTAGAGTTAGTGGCCACGGAGGAGGACCTATCATTACTTAGCAGTACGGAGCTTGGGGCTTTGATCACCGTCACCACACGTTTGTTTAAGTAACGCTACTCCAAAACAAACATTAGTAGAAAGTATACACTAGGAATTATAGTAGATAAATCGAAAAATAGTGTAAGAAATCGATTACATAAAGCGTAACTTCCAATCAGTCGAAAAATATCAATCAGAAAAATAGATTTTATCGAAAAAGTTGCTGATGCATCCCAGGCATATACCCGCTTTTTTAATTTTATTAATTTAGAAAATTACATCCAATATAGTACGACTAGATGACAACATTCATCAGACTGAAATAGGATAAAATTTATTTATTTATACAATTTTAACCAGTCTCAAGAAAGTGTAAACATTATAAATAATATATATATATTTTTTTTATTTTTACTTATTTAATGTAATTTACAATTGTACAAAATAATACAATAAGTAAATCTGTTGTGTGTTTCATATACATTTGAAAATCTTGAGAAGGAACCCTTCAAACATTAATTTAAATTAGAAGGTCCCGTGGCCAACTTCTTTTCAGACACCTCGGAGGATTATCAGGGATTGTTAAGGATGAAAGATTAAGAATTAATGGGTTAGGATGGTTAAGGAATTTGGAATGAAAAGACGCATATCTGTTTTGGGTCAAATCTGCAACGAATGGGATGTTAAGGGGATGTTGTTATGGGATGTTGTTATGAATTTATTTGTAACGTAATAAGGAGAATCAAGGATTTTGCGTAGGATTTCGGATTGTAAGGATTGGATGCGGGAACAATTTGATGGTTTGGTGGAGCCCCAGAGCTCAATTCCATATGTCCAAATTGGTCTCATTATCGTAGTGTATACTAATTTTTTGTAGTGAATGGGAAGTTTAGAGCGTTTGCCAAGTAAGTGTTGTAGCAATCGGAATCTACGAGCAGTTTCTTGTCGTTTCAGTCTTGTGTGTGGATTCCAAGTAAGTCTCTTGTCAAGATGGAGCCCTAAGTATCGAATCTGTTCAACAGGCGTTAGTGGAGTATTTAGAAAGGATACTGTAGGACAGGAGGGCAGAGGTTTACGGCGGAGAGTAAAGGTGATCTGATGGGATTTGTCAGTATTTATTTTGATTCTCCAGTTTTGACACCATTCTTCAATAGATGTTAAGTGTGTCTGTAGTGTTTGTGATGGATTAGTAGGGTCGTTGTTTAGAGACAGTATACATGTGTCATCAGCGTATGTTGGGAAGGAACCACCCATTGGTGGTACTTCAAACATTAATTTAAATTAGAAGGTCCCGCGGCCAACTTCTTTTCAGACGCCTCGGAGGATTATCAGGGATTGTTAAGGATGAAAGATTAAGAATTAATGGGTTAAGATGATTAAAGAGTTTGGAATGAAAAGACGCATATCTGTTTTGGGCCAATTCTGCAAAAAAGGTCTTAGCGGATGAGTTTATTTGTAACGCAATAAGGAGCATCAAGGATTTTACGTAGGATTTTGTCTCAAAAACCATTTGACGTACAGATGTAAATTAGCAATCAAATTAAAGCTAGTTTAATTAGCTATAAGTAGCTTATGATGTTTATCTTCGTAGGAGTAATAGTTTACATGAAATTTGCTAAAATTAATTAATGAGAATATCTTAAAAACTACTACTCCTACGAAGATAAGTGTCATAAACTATTTTACAGTTAGTTAAATTTCCTTTATTTTGACATATTTAGGTCATATGAATCTACAGATATATATTTTCAAAAATTCTACATTTTATACGAACAACTAGAAATTAACATTTTCTGAGTTTAGTTTGTCAAATATCATAAAAACTACTAATCCTACAAAGACAAACATATTAACTATTTTGCAGTAAATTTAACTAGCTTTAATTTGGGCGCAGGCAAACATCTGTACGTCCAATGGTTTCTGAAATGAACTTTTTCATAAATCAAACTTATTGTCTGAACAACTATAAATCAATTTATTTTAGCAAATATCATGAAAACTACTATTCCTACGAAGGTAAAGGGCATAACATTATTTATAGTCCATTAAACAAGCTTTAATTTGAGTGCTATTAGACATCTATACATCTCATAGTTCCTGAGATATAGATTTCTCAAAATAAATTAGCTAACTACTAATCTTTCAGAAGATTTTTAAGAAATTTTGCTTTTTAAAAAACTATATCTCGAAAACTATTGGACGTGAATGGCTCTTTAAGAGCTAATATTTCAGCAAATTTACTCTTCTTTAAATAATGTTCTCTTAGATTTCCTAGTGTTGTTGGTAGTTTTTAAGATATAGAGCTCCGAATGAAAAATTAATGTTTTTTTAAGGTTTAGAAACAGCCGACATTTTATCCCCCCTACCTATACTTGGCAGACTCATCAGTTTTGACTAGTAATTATACATAGTTTTCATTAAAGTAATCAAAAATTGGGGTGAGATAACTGGCTTTTTTTCTTCCCGGCTCTTGTACTCTATCTGTTGGTTTGATGCAGGATTGTTTTCTGTGCCCCCTGCAGCTTATTGTAATCGTTTATTTAAGATGCCTCCAAACTAATGCACTGTCAGATATATGAATGGGTCTCTACCTGTACCAATATTATTAACTTTTATATTCTTATAAAAACTATTTTCGCAATATAGAAATTCTTTTCATGTTGAAACGCCCATAAAAGTGCTCATAGAAAGCGCAAGGTCATGCCTGCAATTCTGACAATGTTGGACAGCGTTGCGTGCCTAGCCTATCCATAGTCCAAGCGGGGCACCGTCTAACTATTGGCTTATATTATAGTTACAGAAAGAAAATAAAAACAAAAAATGGGGTATTTGACAGCATAGAAAAAAATATTTTAAATATTGTATATCATTGTCAGTCGATTCAGACAATCAATCAATCATTTATGTTTTTATTAATATAGATATCAATTTATACAGCTCACATCCCAACCCATCCTAACACTATCCTCACCATGTATGCCATGTCCGGACTCTGATATAATGCTACGAATCCTCGCCTTCAACTATTCTCTCTTAATTATCTCGGGATTAATTAATATTCACATTCGGAAGTGCACATGACTGATTTATTATTTTACTCTGGATGGTATGTTGAAAATCCGTGTTGCCTCATCGAGAAAATGGTTGGCGAGTTATTTGAAGGTTTTGACAGTTTAGGACTGCTATACAAGATCAGTAAATACCTACGCCAATCACAACATTGGTTATTCATTTCTCTTTCCTCAGCCTGCTGGTGTACTCTCAGGGTAGTGTCCTTGGTTATATCCTTTATACAGTTTTTACAGCTGACATCCCAACCCATCCTAACACTATCCTCACCACGTATGCCATGTCCGGACTCTGATATAATTTACGAATCCTCGCCTTCAACTATTCTCTCTTAATTATCTCGGTATTAATTAATATTCACATTCGGAAGTGCGCATGACTGATTTATTATTTTACTCTTGATGGTATGTTGAAAATCCGTGTTGCCTCATCGAGAAAATGGTTGGCGAGTTATTTGAAGCCAATTACAGTTTAGGACTGCTGTACAAGATCCGTAAATACCTACGCTAATCAAAACATTGCTTATTCATTTCTCTTTCCTCAGCCTGCTGGTGTACTCTCAGGAGTAGTGTCCTTGGTCCTATCCTTTATACAGTTTTTACAGCTGACATCCCAACCCATCCTAACACTATCCTCACCATGTATGCCGATGACACATATATATTGTCAGTGAACAATGATCCTTACATTGTATCCCAAACCCTCCAATCCCACAACACCAACTTTGAAGAATGGTGCCAAAACTAGAGGATTAAAATTGATCACATTTAACCTTCGTCGTAATCCCATGACTTCTTGTCCTACAGTATCCTTTAATAATACCCTTCTTATTCCTGTCGAACAGATCCGTTATTTAGGACTACATCTGGACAAATGACTGACATGGAATCCTCATACAAGACTAAAAAGAAAAGAAACTGCTTGTCGATTCCGACTATTACAGCATTTACTAGACAAACGATCTAAATTGCCAATCCATTACAAAAGACTGATTTATATGACTATTATAAGGCCTATCTGGACATACGGAGTTAAGCTTTGGGACTCCAATAAACCATCAAATTCCTCCCGAATATAACCCTTACACTCCAAAATCCTTCGTAAAATTCTTAATGCTCCTTACTTGGTCACAAATCAAGTCATCCATCAGAAACCCAATGTTCCATATGTTGCCGATTTGGCCAAAACCAGATACCATTCCTTCCATGATAAACTTCTCAAGCACCCAAATCCACTTGTTTCTAACCTAGCTTCTCCTTCATTACCAAATAATCCTCCTAGGCGTCTGAAAAGAAGATGGCCTCGAGATCTTCTCCTCTAGAAATGTTATTGGAGTTCAATCAGTGGGTAGATTCTCCACATGTTTTTATCATGTCACTATGTCAGCTACAGCAAATTTACATGTTGTATATATTTGTATACAGTTGTAAATAACCATAAATAAATTATTAAAAAAAATATAGACACAGGATTAATTTTTAATTTTAAAAACTAAAATAAGGAACAGAAGTAAATCGATCGCAGCCAAGATGTTTTCAAATGTAACGTCATTTAAACATAAACAAATATCTGATTTAGTGATTTACACTTTTTAGCTCTATATTATGCGATTAAAAGAATTTTTTTTCAAAAACAAATATAGAACGCGCTGTGATGAAAGCAAAAAGTTCAAATTTGCCCAGAATTGATTCGAATTTTTGGAAGCAAACGCCATGTACTTTTTGGGTGGGTTACAGAGATGGGAGCTTCGCTGGGAGAAGTCTGTAGAGTTACCGGGAGACTGTTGAAAAAAAAAATGTATTTTGGTTATGTCGGAAACAACAGGTCACCCTCGTAAAGTCATCCATAAAGACCTCAACATCCCATTTGTTGCAGATTTGGCCCAAAAAGTCACTCAAAATCCTTTTTCACCCAAACTTATTAGTTCTTAATATCTCGTCCTTGACAATCCTCCGAGACGCCTACAAAGATCACGGGATCTTCTAATTTAAAGCAGTGATTGAAGCGCCACTATTAGGTGGCTCCTTCCCAAGATTAACATATCTTCTGAAACATTTTTCACATTTGCGTGTTATATTTTTTTTATGAAGTTGTAATTTTAAAGAAATAAAAAGTATAATAATAACAAAGTATATATAAATTGGATTATATATATAATTAAACTTTTTTTTAGTTATTTAATGTGATTTACAACTGTACAAATAATAAATACAATAAGTAAATATGTTGTATGTTTTATGTTGGGAAGGAACCACCCATTGGTGGTACTTCAAGCATTAATTTAAATTAGAAGGTCCCGTGGCCATCTTATTTTCAGATGCCTCGGAGGATTATCAGGGATTGTTAAGGAGTTTGGATTAAAAAGACGCATCTCTGTTTTGGGCCAAATCTGCAACGAATGGGATGTTAAGGTCTTTGTGGATGAGTTTATTTTTAACGTAATAAGGAGCATCAAGGATTTTACGTAGGATTTTGGATTGTAAGGATTGGATGCGGGAGGAATTTGATAGTGTGGTAGAGCCGCAAAGCTAAATTCTATATGTCCAAATAGGTCAAAATCAAACTTAAATTTGTTAAAGAATAAACTTATAAATACTATTTACAATCGGCCAGGAGAACCCCGGAGGAAAAAGCAGAAGTATATGAACTCCTCTCCCAACCTCGCCACAGGTCGTATAAGTCAGGTAGCCTTCACCTAACGACGAAGGATAACTAGGGGATAATTCTGATTCATCTATTGAGATTTCTGTGACCGACGTAAACATTTACAAACGCTAAAATATTTATTTCTTAACCGAAGATTCAAAGATTCACAAAATGATGATATTTTGTAAAATATTTTAGTGGTTGTTTTTAATTTCACTTTTTTCATATGATGCTTTACTTTAAACTCCGTTAAATTAAAAAGATGTTAATGATTTTAATATTAACGTTCATATCGCGAACTTATTTGTTTGAATAAGATTCAAGTTATACGGGCTTTCTCTCCTCTTAAGATCTTATTAATGATAATAAAACAACTAAAAATGTTCCACTTTATGTGTAATATAGTTTGTTTTAATTATCTAACGTTTCGGCCCTTCGACCATTATCACGGACACAACCTCAATTATTGACTTTACACAATTCATTAAAAAAAAAATATCTTTCACTTACAGGCCAATTACCCATATAATAAAAACATTATCTCAATACATCAAAAATGATTTTAATTTAATTTTTTTTCTCCTACCAAACACAATAACAATTTTCTAAGGTTGTCTCCATGATAATGGCGGAACGTTAAAGAATTAAAATGAACTTTGTTGAGAGTAAAGTGGATCATTTGTAGTTGTGTCATTATTAATATAAATAATAAACATATTAATTGGAAAATAAATTATTAATAAGAGCTTTCTCCATGAAAATCCTAAAGAATAGTATCAATTATCCAACTCGAAAAACCATCTAACATGCGTGGAAGATTTTCCTGTTGGAAATGGATATCTGAAAGGAAATCAGTTACACAAATATCAATTTATATTATTACCAGCAGAGTAGCCCTGGAAGGTCGGAGGACTTCCTACATAATAAAGCTGGAGGCTGGAGATGATATGGTTACGGCAGTGTGTTGGAGCTGGAGAAAGCAGCTGGAGGAGCTGTGTGGGGCATTAGGTTTTCTCTATTACCCAACTCTGGTCCGGTCTTCCGAGATCTTTACATCACTTCTTCCGGCCACTGGGAGTCAGCTATTTGGCCTACTTTCTTTCGAGGGATTTCCTGTATACCAATATTTATATTTGTATGTGTTGATATCTCTACGATGAACGGAAGAAATGTAAAGATTTATTATTTAATGAATATTAAAAAAAAAAAATATTAAAAATCAACATACATATATAAAATTATAAAAAAAGTAAAGAAAAAGAGGATTTTTAGTTAATATTCCAATGATTATCGAATATTTCACCATATTTCCATGAATATAGTAATTACTCTCTGTCGTATCAATACCCCCGATTTGAATCTGAATGCTAAAGTCACGAACTAACACATTGAGTCACCACAGTCTCTCATTATGTTTTTTACTGGAATAAACTAAATATATTTACCAAATATTGAAACTGTATTAAATTTCTTTAAAATAAATTATATTTTAATAAATGATAAATAATATTAATTCTGTCATATAACTATTTAGTATTTTTATTTTTTCTCCTTTAGCAAATATTTCTCTATTTTAAAATTTATTAACACTAAACCGACGGTTCGGGTACTCCTGCGTCTTCAGAGTTCTAAAACTTTAAAAAATAATGCGGTAATAATATAATAATAAAAACCTATTCAACAATTATTATTTAAATATTAGTTAAACATTTGTATAATGTTTTACACATTACAGGATATAATATCCTGTCTCTTCCTGGTTTCCTACATCTAAGATCCATAAAATTTACTACGTACATTTTTTTTAACTATAAAATATTTCTGGAAAACACTAGCTATCTCCTTGGTATCTTTATCACATTGAAATGGAATTGACCTTCGACCTCATCCTTGCATTTTTCTGAGCCTTCCAAATATTTATCAGTTCTTGTTTTTGTTTATCTATTTCTTTTCTTTTCCACTTTTTCTGCACACTATTATATATATATTTCATTTTATTATAAGCTTAATTTACTAATGCCTGTACTATTTTTCTATGATTATATAATTACTTATCTGATGTTTTATGAACGAATTATTTTTTTTTTTTAAGTTTCTCTGATATGTATCACATCGCTATCTTTGCAATATATTCTGTCTACATCTTTTTTGTCCATCAATCTAATTTTTTCCTTCCAATTACTCAATTTTGTCGAGCTTATTATCATTATAATTAATTTCATAGTTTTGTGATCATATTCTATTAATATATATTAAATGTTTTATGTTAAATCTGATCATAAAATATTTGCGTATTCGTTTTCCTATTTTGATGGGCGACATTTCGAGTGCGTTTTGTACGAGATTAAATTCTTAGAGAGGATTTCTTGTGTTTATATTAATATATTTTTTTTTAATATGACTCCAAATCTCGCCTTGACCCTTGTACTAATAGCTTTGACCGAGAATTTAACAGTTTTTTATTTTATTAGTCACAGTTAACTTTCCTAGTAGACAATATAAAGAATACAAAAATAAAATAAAAAAAACGTGGGAGTGTTTTTCTATGAACTAAAATAACTTTTGAATGACAGGGAAATCACAGGAGGAAGGAAGTGCAGGGAAGAGAAATCGTCGGAAGTTGGGATTTTATATGGAACAGTAACAAACACGTTTATGTATGGCAAATGTATAACGGTATAATACGAGGCATATAGCATGGAAAGCATATCTGTGTTTGAGAGAGATGATAGTTGTTCTGTCATATCAAAATGATCCATGATAAATAATAAATAAATATGACTTTGTTTTAGAGTAATTCGACTGTATTACGATAAAGAACTCATTCGTGAATCAGTACACGTATTCCTTAACATGTCATTGGCCTAGTCCTCTCTAATGGTAACGCAAACACTTTCTCTTATTTATTAGAACATTCTTTTTTGGGGGCGAGGGGTGTTTCTTGAATGAAAGATCAACCCCTTCCACAGATTAGAAATATTTGCTTGTTCGCATAGTAAAAAAAAAAAAACGGAGGACCTTGAAATAATCTTAGAAAAAACAAAATGAAATGATATAAAAAAAACTTTCCAATTTATAAAATATAAACAAGTAAAAT
>NW_027109101.1:169953-172204 GCF_000696795.3 Halyomorpha halys
CACGGGACCTTCTAGTTTAAATTAATGTTTGAAGTACCACCAATGGGTGGTTCCTTCCCAAGATTTTCAAGTGTATATGAAACATACTACATATTTACCTGTTGTAGTATTTTGTACAGTTGTAAATTACAATAAATAAATAATAAAAAAAAAAAAAAGTTTTTAGACTAGTCTTTAGCTCACTGAAACACTCGTACAATTATAAATAAAATAAAAACAATATCAGAGGTTATGTTTTTATAAAACGATGTGTTAACTTTACTTTATCGTTACTTAAAGGTGAGGATGGATTAGAGACTGAAGCAAAGCTTAAAGAAGCTATGTGTAAAGACACATATATATACAAAACTGAAACAGTTTTAAACAAAAGAAATGGTTTAAGAAATAAAAGAAATTATCAATACTGCACATTCGAAATGAACGTCTTGATGCAAGTAACCGGTATAATTTAGACGATAAGTGGAAAGATGGTGACCCGAATGCAATATTAGACAGTCTTGGATAGGAGCGAGACAGAAATCAGACCGCTCCAATCTTTGCTAATACTGACTGCCGACTGCCTTATCAGTCAGTGTACAGACCCTGATTCCACAGCAGTTGGTGTCGTTGTACACATGCTATATCGCAGTGATGTATTTATATACATGTACTACAACAAACCTCCTTGTTAAATGCAAAGTGACTTGTGATAAAAAAAATAAAAATAACTTATAATTAACAAAAAAAAAATCAATTAGAACGTAAAAAAAAAAATTAAAAAACAAATTAAACTTTTGGGGTTTAACACTTTTTTAATTCTAAGATGAGCATACGAATGAAGAAGAGATTCAGATATAAAATATACCATTTTTAAGGTAATCAAATATTAATTTATCCACTTGTTCGATCCCTCAAAAACGTATAGTAATATTTAGAAGTCTATAATATATATGTGGAATACCCAAACTTTAGGTATATTCAATGACGTATGAGTCAGCGAGTTGTATAAGGTCCAAAACACGTTTGTATAACACGTCAGAAATACAATATATTTTTAATGATAAGAAGATTGTTCACCATAAATAATATGTATGAGTAGATGGTTGGGAGGGGGGGGGTATTGCGGTCCGTAAAAAATCACAAATAAGAAAAAACTTATTAGTGCCAACATTACCAAAAAAATGTATAGGAAGATGGTCAGGGTTGCGGTCAAAGGAGAAACAAAAATAGTTTACAACTATTTATTTTCCTGTATAGGAAGATGGTCAGGGTTGCGGTCAAAGGAGAAACAAAAATAGTTTACAACTATTTATTTTCTGACGTTTCGCCCCACTTTATAGGTCTTCATCAGGGCTGTTCAGAGCAAACGGGTGAACAGTGGGGGAGTGGGGTGAAACGTCGGAAAATAAATAGTTGTAAACTATTTTTGTTTCTCCTTTGACCGCAACCCTGACCATCTTCCTATACAGGAAAATAAATAGTTGTAAACTATTTTTGTTTCTCCTTTGACCGCAATCCTGACCATCTTCCTATACATCAATTTTTACGGTCAACTATATATACATATATTACCAAAAAAAAAATATTATCTTGTTTTTAGCCCTGATGAAGTCTATAAATTAAGGCTGAAACGTTGGCACTAATAAATAAATTTTTACTTATTTGTGTTCTTCAATTGACAATGACTCAGATTGTATTTAAAGTGAAAATCGAAAAAAAAAAAAAAATTTAAATGCTTTTGTTTATTTTTCAACGCGTATACATTTTTTAAAGGATGGAATCCATAAAAAAAAAGTGTTGCTTCTCACGCAGGAATAAATAATAATTTATTAACAATTTTAAATATTTATAGTTATGAAGAAGTTTTGCAGGGGGGAAGTGAACATTTGAATTGCAGCGAGAGCATTGTCCCGACAGCCGGGCATTGACTATGGATGGGGCACGACAGCCAAACCTACTCTCAGCTGTCACTGCGGTCCTTCGCTGCCGTTGGTCCTAGGAGTAAAATATATCATATCATCCAAAATATAAATTAAAATTATATTATATTAGTTTAATAAGTATTTTTTGAGAAAGACAAAGTATGCTTATAGGCATGTTGATGTGCTTAAAAATTATTATCTTAACATCACAAATATTTGGAACAACAATAAAAGACTCCTCTTAACAAACTTAACGTATTTTAGGCTAAAACATGCAGGATAATCATAAAAAAAAAACTTCATTACCCTTCATTACAATATAATTAGTACATCATACATATATAATACAT
>NW_027109101.1:172409-191485 GCF_000696795.3 Halyomorpha halys
GAGATTATTATAAACATTCTTTAAAAATCATACAAATTAATTTTTTTTAAATATGAATAGTAATAAATAAATAAAAACAAATAACATTATCTTCGTGAACCAAAATAAGATTTATAATATTCTACCCAATAGAGCTATTGAATAAAACAAAATAATACTCTTATAAATACGAAATTAAGACAAAATAATATTTTTCTTAAAGAGACAAAAACAAAACTTATGCAATTTAAAATCTTTATGAAACTATTACATAAACAAAATAATATTCTTATATATACTAATAAATATAGTCAGTCATTGAGTTACATTTGAGTAAGTCATTTCTCTTTTTTTTATATATTTAGTATTTGGGTTCGAAAACGTTTAAGTTATATTTTACATGAATTTTTTTTTTACATGTTTAATATTAATTACTTTTTTATAAATATTTATGGTTTTGATATCTATTTATTGCTTTTTATGTATTTTTATTAATGCATTTATCAATCATTTTGATCTATTATATTATCTGTATATATTACTTGTTTATTTATTTTTAAAAAATTATTATTTATAATTTAATTTTTTTCTATGTATGTTAAGGGAGGGGGAAGAGGAAAGATGTATTGGGTTAAGAGAGAAAATGTGAAAAAGGGTTTAAAAAAAGAAAGGTTAATACATAAAATATATAGCATAGAAAGTAAAAATGATTTTAAAAAAAAAATCTGTATTTCGGTTATTTATTGCAAAGTTTTTCGACTATATATTTTATAAGATTTTAAAAATTTTCTGCCTAGATTTAAGCATGCTGTGTATTTAGCAACTCAATAAAGTTTGCCAGCACTATACTCTTTCTATGAAAATTTTTTTTTTGTTTTAGTAATATCTCTTTTTTCTTTATCTGATGGAATAATTTCCAATCACCTTATATTTGCCTTCTATCTTCGTAAATTACTTCGATAAATAGGTTGTCATTTCGACTCAAAATCGACTTAGCTGTATCCGGAAAAATCGATGTTTCGTCTATGTAGGTGGAAATAGGTAACACTAAATTAACAATTAAGGTGTATAGAGAACAATATAACTAAAATATTTACAAACTGTTAATCCCTTCAAGCATATTACAAGAGATAATTGAAGTCTAAACACGGCTAGTCAAACATGATACGGTGTACTTTATTTACACATCTCGTTGTTAAAGCATTAACGTAACTATCTGAATTTTGTTTTAGTAAATTTATCTTTCTATAGGAAATAGAAGACGATCCAAGAAGGATTTGGCAGTGTTTGAATCCTTAAATATGTATTTACGAGTACACTCCTTTATTTCGAATAGTTGGTATATTATTTTTATTATAAAAAAAAATATTACTAAAATCTCCTACTGGTATATTTCAACAAATTATAATTGATATATAAATTATTTAAAACCAATTGCTAATACCCGGCAAATTTTTTCCTTACCTACTATTTTAATTTATTAAACTTATATTGCATAATTTTTAATTATAAATTATTTATAACTATACTTTATAATTTATAAAAATATAACACACCTGTTTTCATTACAAAACTATAAAAGGAATCCCTAAAGTGATAATAAAACGCAAATTGGTGGTCACCATGATTACAATTAAAAAGAATTCATTGTAAAACGGAGATTTTTTTGGTCCAGACAGAAAATAAATAAAATCTTCCACTGAAATATTGCTACAAAATATATCCGATATTATATATGAATAAGTTATTTATAAACCAATTGCTAATACCAGCTAGTTTGTATATATTTTAAGGTTTGTACATACTGTAAGAGAGATTTTTTTTCATTTATTTATTTATTTTTATTTTAGTATGTATGTATCATTCATCACTATTACCTATTGTCCACAACTGTGTGGTAGATTGTAATATCTATCAATAAATAAAAAATATTTTCAAAAAATACCAGCTAAACTAGGTTTACGATTTTTTTTTTCAATTATAAATCTCACAACACCGAGAGTCAGTTTTGATATTTGGTATGTTGCAGGAGGGACAAAAAACATTTATAAAAATAAATTATACCTGTATTCATTATAAAACTGAAAATGATGCGCTTATGTTATAATAAAAAGCAAATCAGTGGTTACAATGATAAAAATTAAAAACAATTGGTAAAACTCATTGTAAAACGGAGTCTTCCTTTGGGCCAGACATAAGAATAGTCGAGGCTTTGATAATGGAAAAATAAATTTCCTAAGAGAACACATTAACCTTTATGGTATTATTCTAGCTATCTTAAGAATATTGATGGTGAATGTATGTAAAGAGAATGGAACCAAAGATGTCCAAGAAGCTGCTTCTCAGCGTTTTGTTTGAAGGTAAGAGGTTAAAAGGAAGATTTCGTCTGGGATGGGTCTTCGTTGTTGAAGCTTTTTTAAAGGCTTAGGAAGTCGGCAAATGGATTCTCTTTTTCAGCTCACAAAGCAGGATGTAAAAAGAAGTTAAAAGGAACAATGGTTCTCAATGTGCTATAGCGCAATAAATAAATAACACAGGCCCGTTAAGGTTCTTAAATAATACCATACGTTTCACCGTTTCATTATTTATGCTATACTAACAGACCCTGCGATAGTTTACAATTGCTAGCTTTAGCAATGTAGATAGATTAATCGAATACAATTGAAAGTTTGCTATAAATAAATACATTAATAAAATAAATCAGTTAGTATCCATGTAGTTGAGTGTTTGCGGCTTTAGCGCACTTGCTCAGCCTCCACTGGCTCACTACCAGTGATGCGGCGAGAGGGATGCGCTGGGATCTCTTGAGCTCTGCTCTACCCCTCACACGTAGGGGATAGAGTGGGCTCAGGGATCCTCAGGTCGATTTTATCATTATGTTATTTTATTTATTTATTTTTCATACAGATAGTTTGATTATGTTCATCTTGTCTATTCTTTTGTTTGTATATGTTTTATGAGAGTTTTTTTTTTTATTATTTTATTTTTTTAATATTTTTTTTATTTTTTATTTTATTTTATTTAATTTTTTTATTTATTTTAGTATGTATGAGATCATTCATCACTATTACCTATTGCCCACAACTGTGTGGGAGATTCTAATATCTATCAATAAATAAATCTATCCAAAAAAAGAAAAAAAGAAAAAATTATCCATCCTTTATTATATTACCAACAGTTCAACGTTTCGTCCAATTAGCCCAAACTCAAGAACAGTCCAACAATTAATAGCTTTTATTATACATTTATTTGTAACAATTTTATCAACATCATTATTATTAATAATTTAACATAGCTTAAATATAAATTTACACCTCACATCCAAAAACCAAAAACATTTTTCAGACTATTCTGCCCAGGTCATTAATGACAGTCAAATCTATGAAACAATAAATTAATAGGGAATCATATTATTTATTAATAAGCTTGCTAAGCTTATGTTTAGTTACCTATTTTGCCACAATTACATTAATTTTTAAAATTTTCAATTTTAGATCACTTAACACCATCAACTCTCTTATCAATAAAATATTTTTAAACTTCCACACACTCAGGTTAGGCTTATAATTAATTCATTTCACATTGCTTTTTGGTCTAAATTTTTATTTATTTCATTATTCAAAAATATATAATAATTTTAATTGATAATGGTAACATAAAATTTATCCGTATTTTTCATAAATTAATTTTGCTTCAAATTTCTTGTATCTGTTTTAAAATTTATTGTACACATTGAAGATGGCGAAATCAGCCGAAACGTTGGACTGTTATTGATATAATAAAGAGTGCTGAGACTTAACATTGATAGCAATCGATTTATTTAAACAATATATAACAAGAAATTGAAAAGATTATATATAAATGAATATATTAATTAAGTCATTTACATATTGGATTAATGATTGAATATGAAACTATTATATCTATTTTTGAAAAAATCGGAAAATAAAATTATTTGGCCCAAATTGTTCACTTTACATTATCTCAAACAAATAGAAATAACATCAACACGACTCTTCACGAAACGTGGGAATAGTTTAGGGTTCTATACTCCGCACCAAAGTGCATAAATCTAATTAAACAAATTAAATCCAGAGATATAAAATGAAATTTTTGAAAAGATTTTCTTTATTTGAAACCAATATTCCACATTTAAACCGGTAATAAATATAAGTAAAAAGAGCAAATGTTGAGCTTTCAAACAGTTTTATTGAATAAAAATTAAAGAAGGTATGAACAATGAACAACGATAGAAAAAAAAAATTCTTCCAAATAAATTAATTTCTTCGAAAAATGGCATTAAAGGTTTCTTATGACGCTATAAACGAATTTGATTTGATTTTTCATAAACATTTTTTTTACCTACTTTCCTGATATCCTCATGTTTTTTCTTTTTTTTCAATTTTTAGTAAGCTTTAACGCATTTACTCAGCCTCCACTGGCTCATTAGCAGTGACGCGGTGAGAGGGATGCGCTGGGATCTCAAAGAGTCCTGCTATATTCCTCATGGGCTCGGGGATCCTCAGGTCGATAGTGTAAATATTGTATATAACGGTGTAAATGTGACTAATTATTATTTTATTATAATTTTTTTTTTTATTTTCATGTACGTAGTTTGATTTTTATCCTTCAGTCCAAATATATTTAGAGAGAGATTTTTTTTTTCATTTATTTTATTTTAGTATGAATGTAACCAATTATCACTATTACCTATTTTCCAACAATATTGTGGCAGATTGTAATATTTATCAATAAATAAAGTATAGAAATTAAAAAAAAAAATGGTGAATAAAAAATCATACAATAGAATCAGTAATATTTTAATCTTATTAATCAAAAATAAAAAACTTGATTGGCATATAATAACCATGAAAAAATGTACTTTTCTCAGCTACGCGCCAAAAATGCTTAATTTAGGGTATAACTTACCGAAAAAATCGGAAGAACCCATAACCTCCCCAATTCGATGAACTATATGCCAGCGCATAAAGTACAAACAAACAAATAATAATTTATATATATTAGATTTGTAAATAGTTTATAGTATATAAATTATAACCTGAACTCAGAGGTTCAATAGAGTCTTTTCTCTAGCCAAGGTAAAGTATGTGCTAGGAGAGGACTTGTGGGTTGGAAATGTTGAGACAACTTACAGTAAAAGAGAATAAACGAAAATAAATAATAAAAGAGGAACTTTTAATTCTGTATTAATAAAAAACATAAATAAATTACATCTCTTTGCAAATAGGCATAAAAAATAAATTTCAACCTAATACCTTCAGTATAGAAACCAAAATAAATTAAAAAAAAAAAAGGACTGAAATATACGTGTGAAGAAATATAACAGGGATTTATAAATTGAATAACACCTTAAGCATGAATAAAATAAAGGAATAGTTTTACCAATGATTTAATATTACTTACAATAAAAAGCATTAAACAGAAAAGGTTCATATTATTTCATAATTTTCTTTTATTAAATAATAAAATAATTGGTAATCTTGGATATGAGCTCAAAATATACCTGTATCAAATGTCTTTATGATTAACAGTTTTAACCTCTCTTCCGATGAGGAGATACTAATGCATTCGCCTTTATTCGAGAAGATTTATATATCCATTTTAATATTAAAAAGCTTCTGAGGGTGGTAGAGAAGAAATTTGTCAATGTGACGGAGTGGCATCTAGGCTCGCCAGATACATCCTGCACTGAGTAATCTACCAACAGGAGACTACTCAGTTATATTATTTACAAGTTCAAAAATATGATATAAAATTTTTAAAAATCCACTTTTACAACTACCAACCACAATGATTCTATTCGATCAATCGGTTTAACATATATAATAAATAAATAATTATTGTGTGGACTCTTGAACCAAGTTCGTGCTGAGAGGGGAGTAAAGAATAATGCCAGCAACCTCATTACTTGGACTGAAGCCAGTGGAGGTTGGCTAATATCACGTTAGTGTGATAAATCTAAAGTAATAAAATAGTTATTTCGTCAAGTCGGTTTCTCTTCATCAGTCTGCCGCTGTCCGTACACGGATTTCAACACCACGAAATTCTAGATTCTTTCCGTCGTGACGCCGTAATAAAAACTAGTCACGTCAAGGGAAGAAATAATGGGTCAAGAAAGTAATAATAATTCAGAGCAATACTTACATGTACTATTTTTACAATTATTAATAACAAATTAAAAAATAAATAAATAAAAATACGAATTAACTTATGTTAGATGTGATTGAAAACTCTTCTTACAATTCTCATTTCAGTTATCTACTATCCTCTCGTATATAGTCCTTAAGAAGAGAAAACTGAAGATCAGGAAAGATATATGGATGTTAAAAATGCAGAATAATATATTGAAAAAATTAGTCCATTCACTTTTTTTTTTTTTAATTTATTATTTCTTTATGACCCCTTTCCCTGTCATTTCTAACATAAAGGGGTATCTACAGGTGACCAACCTATACTAACAAATGTGGAGGGTCAATTTTTCATTTTGTGGGACCTTTGGGGGGAAATGAAAAAGTTAACGCCCCAGGATTTGAACCGGCACCGACCGCAGTTCTCAGGCTGCTAAGACCTGTACCTCAACCACCTGAGTTACAGACGGCTTACGTTTTTTTCACAAGTATGCAAGTTTTCAATAACTCAAGATTAAAAAATCGGATTTATTTTTGACAGCATTGATTGCCCCCACAATAACCTTTATCCCATGATGGCACCATATGAATGGCAAGGCACCTTGGACCAGCACAATGGATAAAATTAAAAGAACAGGACACGACATAGTACTGACTAATTACACCCCACATATTCCTTTCTAACAGATCCCTTACCTAGGACTGCATATGGACAAACGGCTAATTTCGAATCCTCATACAAGACTGAGAAATTGCTCGTCTAACACTTACTTGACAAATGGTATACAATTCCAACTAATTACAAAATACTCATTTATATGATCATGACTTAGGGAGTTGAGCTTTGGGGCTCCACTAAACCATCGAAATCCTCCCGAATCCAATCCTTACAGTCCAAAATTCTTCGTAAAAATTCTACTTACTTTGTCACAAATCAAGTCATCCATCAGGACCTCAAAGTCCTATATATTACCAATTTGGCCAGATACTAATCCTTTCATAATAAACTTCCCAACCACCCATACCCACTTGTTTCGAACCTGGCTTATCCTTCATTACCTAATAATCCTCCAAGGCGTCTGAAAAGACGAAGGCCTCGAGATCTTCTCCTCTAGAAATGTTATTGGAGTTCTATCAATGAGTAAATTCTCCACATGTTTGTATAATGTCACCATATCAACTAAAGCAAATTCACTTGTTGTATATATTATTATACAGTTGTAAATAAAATAAATAAATTTTAAAAAACTCATTAAATATCTAATTGGTATTACATCAATCATCGAATTTCTCTCGTATCCAATCCTTACAATCCAAAATCCACAATGATTTTTATTTAGTCCTAAGTCGATGCATCCATCAGGACTTCAATGTTCCATATCCTGCTGATTGGACCAGAACCAGATTCCAATCCTTACATGATAAACTTCAAGCATAAGAAAAGAAGATGACCTCTAGAAACTTCATTGAAGTTTTATGAATGGGCAGATTCTTCCTGTTTGTATCCTACCATTGTATTACTAACATCAAATTTACTTATTGTATAAATTTCTAATGCAGTTGTAAATAACAATAAATAAATTTAAAAAAAAATTCTACTCAGCATTTTTACAATTTTCCTTGCTGTCTGATATACGATGGATTTTGACACAATTTCGTTTGCTCCTTCTGGTGCCAAAAGCCGGAAACCTTCCCTAAATGTGTTTGGACGACCCAACTAATGCATCACAAACACTACAGGCACACATAGCATCTATTGAAGAATGGTGTAAAAACTGGAGAATCAAAATAAATCCTGAAAAATCCCACCAGATCACCTTTACTCTCCGTCGTAAACCTCTGCCCTCCTGTCCTATAGTATCCTTTCGATCATAGATCGATACATAGAACTCGATCTTGACAAGAGACTTACTTGGAATCCACACACAAGACTGAAACGACAAGAAACTGCTCGTAGATTCCGATTGCTACAACACTTACTTGACAAACGCTCTAAACTTCCCATTCACTACAAAAAATTAGTATACACTACAATAATCAGACCAATTTGGACATATGGAATTGAGCTCTGGGGCTCCACCAAACCATCAAATTCCTACCGCATCCAATCCTTACAATCCAAAATCCTTGGTGCTCCTTATTACGTCACAAATAAACTTATTCACAAAGACCTTAACATCCCATTCGTTGTATATATGACCCAAAACAGATATGTGTCTTTTCATCCCAAACTCCTTAATCATACTAACCCATTAATTCCTTATCTTTCATCCTTAACAATCCCTGATAATCCTCCGAGGCGTCTGAAAAGAAGATGGCCACGGGACCTTCTAATTTAAATTAATTTTTGAAGTACCACCAATAGGTGGTTCCTTCCCAAAATTTTCATGTGTATATGAAACATACAACATATTATGTTGTATTATTTTGTACAGTTGTAAATTACATTAAATAAATAATTTAAAAAAAAAATGTGTTGGGGACTGCATATTGAATAATAGTTACGAGTAACTATAGAATGCTATTATTATATAAATAGCTTATGTGTAGGAATACAGTTCTATTTATGCATCTTAGGAATAAATATAATGGCTGCTCGCTGACATAGAGGAAAATGTGGATAGGGGCGGACTGCCTCAAGGTTCCCAAACCAGTAGATCTAGTCCAGTGGAAATCGGCCATGGCAAACTCTACTAGCCCACATAATTCCGACCTCTGATAGAGTAGTCATTCATCGAGTGCAGTCTGCTCATTCGATCAATCGATTAATTAAGTCCCCTTCTCTTCTGATTGTCTCCATCCCTGTTTACGTTCCTAATTGGTTTAAACGCTGAAATTAAATGAATTCGAATTATCCGGACAGCATATCCATCCCATCATGAACCAAATTTACATGGCAAACATCAGTTTCTACTTGTAAGGTGAAATTAATTAGTTAGAGACAAATAGATCTTTCTAGCAGAAAGTCTAGAAAATACATATACGTATAAAAAGGGAATTGTTCTAATCCGTGTCTACAATAAATTTTTGAAATACTAGACCGAGCTACATGATGTTTTATTTTTTTTTTAATGCTCCTTGGTTTAAAGTTATAGAAACCTACTTCCCCTGGTACAAAAAAAAATGAACAAAATTAAACATTTTTGGCATGTAGATCAGAAAATATATTGGTTATTATATACCAACCGATTTTTTCGTTTTTTAGAAAATGTCATTTGTAGTGGTGATAAAATTCCCTGCCAACCAAAAAATCATTGATTAAGACAATTATTAGCGAAAATACAGACTATTGCTCACATTAAAAAAAATGTAGAATTTAGGAAGGTTCTCTTTGAATTTGGTTTATTTTTATTATAACTTGAAAGCTGTATATCACTGAACAATCTAAATGATTATTTTAATAATAGTTAATTGGCAACATAAATCCTTATTCGCCCAACATCAGCAGTGAGAGATGAATCTGTTTTTGTTTTGCTCTTTTATGTAAAGCGTTTAGTAAAGAGTATAGTGGCACAAGATATTTTATTTATTTATTTACTTAATTTGTTTTAAGTATTTCGACCACTAGAGTCATATGCACTGGATTAACAAAGTAAGTAGATTACAATTAACTCACTCACAAAGTTACAATCACGAATTTAAGTTACAATTACTAATTAAAAATTACAATTTATATTTTACAAAGTTAGAATTACAATTAACATAGTTTGTAAATTACTATAATTACTGGAATTTAGATTTTTTATCTACCGATTTTTTTATATATTATTACCAAATATTAATATTGTATGATACTACCATATACTGTTATTTACCAATATAAACTAAATAGATATAATAAGCAATTAATTCAATAATTTATCCAATGTGTAGATAAAAATGATAATGTACGCTCAATTAGAACTAAATGTATTGTTTGTTTTTGTTTAGTGGCGTAAAACATCATTGGTCATTAACACCATATATACATTATTTAATGCTTCTTATATTTTGTTTCTTTTCAGTGTACTCTCTGGGATTTCACTACACAAAGATTACCATTTATCATTGATTTCCTTGCCGACGGGTTTTTTCATTTCTGATCAAGTTAAATTTGCTTTACCCCGTCCCAGAATTTATCATTATACGTCCCTAAATCTAACAATCACGAAGCATATCTGGGTCTGCTAGTATCTATAACATATATAATAATAATGATACCAAGCGAATTATTAAACTTAGTAAACTGAGAGGACTTCCCAATCAAGTAATATTGCCTCTACGTCACAAAAACTTAAAGATTCTTCAACGTTACTGGAACTATATTATAGAAGTCAACAAATGAGATATAACTTCATTTTTAATGATTTGTGAATGAAACGAGTGTTTGAACTAGTCTGTGTATAATTTTTTATTTATTTATTTAATGTAATTTAAATTAGAAGGTCCCGTGGCCCTCTTCTTTTCAGACGCCTCGGAGAATTATCAGGGATTGTTAAGGATGAAAGATTATGAACTAATGGGTTAGGATGGGTAAGAAGGTTGGAATGGAAAGAAGGATATCGGTTTTGGGCCAAATGTTTATAATTTAAAATATTTTTAAATCTTATTTTTCGATATGTAATCCTTTCTTAGCCTTTGTTATCAGAATTAAGATGTCAGTGCTGCCATCTATAGTGAGTGCAGGTGACAACAGTTAATATCAGGGAACTAATAAATGTCAGTGGCCAGTGGCGTAGGGTTTTATAACATCTCTCTCTCTTTTCAATTTCCAGTAATAACTTTTTTCTTTTTTAATACAGAAATAAATAACGGTCACAAATTAAATTTTAATATAACATTTTTATTGATATTCAAATTTATTAAATATTTTACAGAAGAGAGAGAGAGAAAAATGCATCGTCCTTGGGCATTCGACCTGAAATGGCCAGTAGATTAGTTAAACATGATGGGCTCGTTGTAATTGATGGAAGAGGAATTTGGATATTTATTGGATATAGATTTTTTTATTGCTACTAAAAGGAATGGAAATTGTTAAAAACATCATCATGCTAGGAGTCAGAGATATTAAAATCCCTGAGCGCACCACAAATATCTCTCACACAAGAGGAATCTTACAGGAGTGTTATATCGAAATTTACATAATCACTTATAAACTTTTTTTGTTTTATGTATATCATTATTGAAATTTACAACTGTACATAATAATACATTCATTAAATTTGATGTAAGTTTATAATGGAGTGATAAAGGCGTGTAGAGAAACTACCCATTGATAGTACTCTAATAAAGTTTTTACATTAGCAGGTCTCGTGACCATCTTCTTTTCAGGCGCCTCGGAGGGTTATGAGGAATGGAAGTGGAAGCAAGGTTAGAAACTAGTGAGTTTGGGTTGTTAAGGAGTTTATAATGGAAGGAGTGATATCTGGTTTGGGCAAGATCGGTTACATATAGAAGGTTAAGGTCTTTATGTATGATTTTATTTGTGACAAAGTAAGGAGAATTCAATATTTTACGAAGGATTTTTGATTGAAAGGAATTCGAAGGTTTAGTGGAGCCCCAAAGCTCAACTCCGTAAGTCCAGATCGGCCTTATTATTGTCTAGATCAGCCTTTTGTAATGGATTGGAAGTTTATACCGTGTTTCTGGTAAGTGCTGTAATAGGCGGAATGGACGTGCTTTAGGATGTGTTATATGTTAAAAGTTTTAACAAGCTAACTTTTAAAGGTATAGGATTGTGAGGTTATATAAGGTCCATGCCATATATTAAAGAAGCTTCTGGCGAATAGTTTTGTAACTTATTAATCCTTAACGAGACAACAAAATCTTAAATATCTTCGTCACATCATCATTTCTCCACTTCGCTTGTTCCTTGTTTCCTCTTCTACTTTTTTTCATTACTTTATTATAATATGTATCCATTACTTTATTAGAGTTTTAAAAACGTCCAATACTACATGAACTACAAGCAACTATGCTATCAAACCGGCAACAGGCAAAATGGCTAAGCTGATCTGTTGCGTGACGTCAGTTTCTATTTAGAAGACCTATTAATCGACTCTTAACCATGTTAAATGATGTATCGTTTTAACATGCTAAACGAAGAAAATATTTCTTCATTCAATACAACTTAAAACACACTTAACACTATGCTCCAAATGGAGTAAATTTATATGCTTATGTGTAAATAAAAATATAATTGAAATATAAAAATAGAATAATAAATTAAATACTTTTTTTTTGTAAATTAATAATGCACAATACTAGACAATATACAATAAGACATGTTATTAACCAATATTTATGGTTCATATCAAATTATGGAATTATTTAACAATTTCAAAGAGACAGTCATCATCATATCTTAATCAGAAGGCAGAGATCTGGATCTAATTTTGAAGTTTTGAGTTAATATATAAATAACAATTTAAGATCCAAATTTGTGGATATAGACAGAATTTTTACACAAACATTTGTGGTTATGTTGTTCAGTTTCGGCATGCGTTGAGTCTCATTGTACGCGGGATAACTTGACGACAAATTGTAACAATCTTCATTATATTGGAAGAAGATAGTTAACCTTATAAAGTAGATTGCAAGTCTGGGTGGCGGTCAATAATGATCTTTGTTCCAGCCTGACAGCACTGATGAAGCCCTACAAAGTAAGGCGAAACGTAAGTGAACAATAAATAGTTTTCTTTCACTATTTTGGTACCTTTAGTGACCGCCACCCAGACTATCTTCATACCATCTTTATTATAACTTTGAATTTATAATTATGTAATGAAATTCTTATTAAGCACTTTAAAAATTATACTAAATAATCTAATATATATTCCATCTTGGATTATTTTTTAGGAAGATGTTTGTATTAATTTGTTAATATGCTGAAGTGAAAAAACTTGCAATTAGAACATAATACTATTCTATATTTTGTACTAAGTTTCGGGATTTACCCCATACTCATAAGCTTCCATCCTCATATATTTCTATCATGAAATATTATCTTTGATTTACATATAATTAAAAAAAAATTCTATCACATTCTTTAAAATAATTGGAAGTTTTTTCACCTCAGTATATTAACAAACAAAAAAAATTATGTTAATGATTCTTTCAAAGTTACTTTATATAGTTCCCTTTTTTATATTTCACACATAACATTTCACTCACTCACTGTTGGATGCTCCAGTAATCATCTTGCAAATCATCCAGCCACCGATGCCTGGGTCTGCCCCTTTTCCTTTTTCCTCCTTGTGCACCATTTAGCATCCTTTTAGGTAGCCTGCAGGACTCCTTCCTCTCCACATGTCCCAACCATCTTAGCCTGCTCTTCTTAATAGCACAGAGAATATTCTCCATCTATGCTCCTCTTTAACGGCTCCCAAGATCTATCTTAGGACTCTTCTCTCCCAAACCAGTAGAGCTCTTCTATTTTCCTTGGTTAGAGTCCATGTCTCACTGCCATACATTACCACTGGCCTAATTATTGTTTTGTTCAACAAAAGCTTTCCTTTCCTGGAAAGACTTTTGTATTGGAGAGCTTTCTGCAGGGCATAGAAACATCTGGTCCCTGCTACCATTCTGCCCTTAATTTCTACATCTTTATTGTTCTCCGTCACAACTCCTCCCAGGTACTTGAAAGTACTGCAGCTGTGAAACATATTTTCCCCCACATCCACAATATTTCTTCTCTCCACGCACACATAGCATTTATGACATAAAAAAGAAATTTAACACAATATGAATGGAGCAACATATGACATACTCTTGTAGATCAAACTAGTGTCAAATTAATCAGTGAGTGTCCCTTTGACTAGACTTAATTTCAAAGATACGTATCAGTAATTAAGAAGTAAGAAGTTACATAAGGTTAACCTTGGATATCTAATCATTTGGTAAATACCTGTTACGATTTCATGATAAAGTTTAATCAAAAGTCATATGAAGTTAAGAAGTGATTAGATAGCAAGAAACATTCAATTTGGACCGATGAGCATTGTTTGTTGACTGTTCGTAAGTTGATCGAAACTAATATCAAATAGCAGCTTAGTTTAGTTATATCAACAGAGTGGAATGAGAGAGAACAACATTATGAATGACATTCAGAATGATGGATAAAGTCAGATAGATAATTAATTGGGATTAGTGGGAGTGAAGGACCCTGGAGGATACCAAGAGTGAGGGATGCGATGAGGAAACTTCCTCAGGAATGACAACTATTCGGGGAATGGACCAATCCATAACGCTGTCGGGAATAGATTGATTAGGGAGTATAGACAAGAGAATCTCGTGTTTATCACGGTGGAAAGGTTTTGCGAAACCAAAAAGTATTGAAAATATGTAGTTTGAAAGTCTGACAAGGTTTTAATAACCATGAACAATTTTAACTATAAGATATGACGTAAGATACTGAAGGTTTCGTGTCTTTCCTTGATAGTAAAAGAGCCCAAGAAGAGAAAAAAGGCAGATATTTTATCCCAATTTCTGATTACTTTAATGAAAACTATGTATAATCACTTGTCGAAAATGATGAGTCAGCCAAGTATAGGAAGGAGGAATAAAAAATAGTTTAAAATTAATTTTAAAAAATTAATTTTTCATTCGGAGCTCTATAAATTACTTTATAAGGTAAGTAGATAGTTGACCGTAGGCAACAGATAGTTGTCGACGTTCTAAACTCAGGTCGAAACGTCGGCAAAAAATAAATAAATATGGTTTTCTTTATTTATGTTGTTCTTTACTGACCGCACCCTCCCTCCCCCGACAAACGTCTCCAATAATTATAAATTAATTTATTTTAGCAAATATTATGAAAACTACTACTATTACGACGATAAACGTCATAAACTATTTATTAGTACATTGAAATAGCTTTAATTTGAGTATTAACAGACATATGTACGTTGAATGGTTTTTGAGATATAGATATTTCAAAATAAATTCACTAACTACTAATCTTTCAGTACATTTTTATGAAATGTTGCTTTTTGAAAAGATATATCTTGAAAAGTATTAAGCGTAAGTAGTTCTATTAGGTCTAAAATTTTAACAAATTTTCTCTACTTTAAATAATGTTTCGTAAAATCCTCAATACTCCTTATTTTGTTACTAATAAAACCATCCATAAAGACCTAAATGTTCCTTATGTAACCGATCTAGCCCGAACCTGATATTATTCCTTCCATAATAAACTCTCTAACCACCCAAACCCATTAGTTTCTAACCTTGCTTCCTCTTCCATTCCTGGCAATCCTCCGAGGCGCCTGAAAAGAAGATGGCCTCGTGATCTTATATTGTAAACTGTTTTTAGAGTTCTACTACTGGGTAGTTTCTCTACATCCTGTATCATATCATTATGTCATTATGATCAAATTTACTTGTTGTATTTTTTATACAGCTGTAAATATCAATAAATAAATTTAAAAAAAAAAATAATAATGTTCTCTTAGGTTGTCCCGTGTAGTTGGTAGTTCTAAAGATATTGAGCTTCCAATGAAAATTTAATTATTTTTAACGTTTTTTAACAGTAGGCATTTTTTATTCCCCCAACTTATATTTGGCAGACTCATCAATTTAGACTAGTAATTATACATAGTTTTCATTAAAGTAATAAAAAATTGGGGTGAAATAAATGACTCTATTTCTTCCCGGCTCTTGTACTATGAGATGTTAAGTAGAATAATTGAATTTAATTTGATTCGGTTACGTATTGAAAAAAAAATTAAATATGTACCAATAGAATCCATGAAGGGTCTCCAGAACCCACAGGACTGACTCACAGACAATAATTATTTACCACAGCCTGAATCGAACCCGGGTTGATTGATCTACCCCTTTCCACTCGATTACATATTGATCAAAAAGAAAAAAATATATAATTTTTTATACAAAAACATGACTCAAAGTAATGACCCCTCTCACAGCCTGAATGATAAATACCATCGGCCTATAGTTCGTTGCCCTACTAACCTCAACCGGCTGGCAAGGTGGCTCCTGTCAAATCTGTGCTAAATCTCACCGCATGCCATTTCGATCTCCAATAATGTTTTGTTGTTTTTTACTATCTCTATATTTTTTATACATATCGGTTTAATGTATATTATGAATCGCACGCACTGCCAAAATATTTATTCTTGCGTTTCCGTTATATTATGGTGATTGCAAAATAAACGTCTCGATATAGATGATAGAGAGAGAGAGAGTGAGAGAGAGAGAGAGAGAGAGAGAGAGAGAGAGAGAGAGAGAGAGATGTTATAAAACCCTACGCCACTGGCCACTGACATTTATTAGTTCCCTGGTATTAACTGTTGTCACCTGCACTCGCTACAGATGGCAGCACTCACATCTTAATTCTGATAACGAAGGCTAAGAAAGGTTTACATTTCGAAAAATAAGATTTAAAAAAATATTTTAAATTTTACACATTTGGTCCAAAACCGAATTGCTTCTTTCCATTCCAACCTTCTTACCCATCCTAACCCATTAGTTCATAATCTTTCATCCTTAACAATACCTGATAATCCTCCGAGGCGTCTGAAAAGAAGATGGCCACGGGACCTTCTAGTTTAAATTAATGCTTGAAGTGATTTGGTGATCCTAGGGAGTAGTGGCATGCGCAAACCCCAGCGCTCTACCCCACTGCTCCCGCACCCCGTATGCCAGAGATGGCAAGGGAGGGGGATAGAAAAAAAAAAAAAAAAAAAAAGGACCTTCTAATTTAAACTAATGCTTGAAGTACCACCAATGGGTGGTTCCTTCCCAAGATTTTCAAGTGTAAATGAAACATTCCACATATTTACTTGTTGTATTTATTATTTTGTACAGTTGTAAATTACATTAAATAAATAAATAAAAAATTATACACAGACTAGTTCAAACACTCGTTTCATTCACAAATCATTAAAAATGAAGTTATATCTCATTTGTTGACTTCTATAATATAGTTCCAGTAACGTTGAAGAATCTTTAAGTTTTTGTGACGTAGAGGCAATAATACTTGACTGGGAAGTCCTCTCAGTTTACTAAGTTTAATAATTCGCTTGGTATCATTATTATTATATATGCTATAGATACTAGCAGACCCAGAAATGCTTCGTAATTGTTAGATTTAGGGACGTATAATGAGAAATTCTGGGACGGGGTAAAGCAAATTTAACTCGATCAGAAATGAAAAAACCCGTCGGCAAGGAAATCAATGATAAATGGTAATCTTTGTGTAGTGAAATCCCAGAGAGTACACTGAAAATTATTAAAAAGGACGTCAAGCCCTGGAGTACCTCCAGCCGTAGAGAGGAAGTTGTACTGACCAGGCTGAGAATAGGTCACACGAGGCTCACCCACTCCTATCTTATTTCAAAAGAAACGCCTCCGAACTGTATTGCAAGTAACAAGTATTGCAACAGTAATCTGACAATGCCCATATCTCACATCACACCTCAATAGCTTAGGACTAAACCCAAACATTTCAAAGACCCTCAGAGATGATAATAAAACAGTGAAATCAAAAGGCTTACTGACACAAGTATAACATCGGGCAGACAGAAAAAAAATTAAATAAAATAAGAAACAAAATATAAGAAGCATTAAATAATGTATATATGGTGTTAATGACCAATGATGTTTTACGCCACTAAACAAAAACAAACAATACATTTAGTTCTAATTGAACGTACATTATCATTTTTATCTACACATTGGATAAATTATTGAATTAATTGCTTATTATATCTATTTAGTTTATAGTGGTAAATAACAGTATATGGTAGTATCATATAATAATAATATTTGGTAATAGTGAATTATTTTCTACCATTTTTTCATTTTTTCGCATTATTTTTTATGAAGCTGAAATTGTCTGTCCTGAAATTTAACCTCATCAAAATTTAACTTTACTCTCAAATTGTTATTAAAAAAAAAAAAAGAAAAAAAAAAGCTGATCCAAATATCTCTTTAGATTAATTTAATGATTGTATATTTATAGTAAAAAAATTACACAATTAGTATTCACTGATGAGCTAAAGACTGAGAAAGCTTAATGTTGTTTATTTTATATTTTTCCTTTTTATTTATTAATTTTTTTACTTTCTATAAACATAATTTGCTTTTCCTTTTTATTAATTATTGTGTTAATAATTTTTTTTCTATTTATTGTTAGTAGAGATATTTTATGATGTTTTACGAGGGATAAAAAAGACAGTTTAACATGCAAAAGTGTGTTGAATAGAGAAATTATTTTTTTTAGAATATTAAAACGATATAACATTTAACATGGTTGAGAGTTTGTTAATAGGTCTGTTAACTGGAGAATGACGTCACGCAACAAACCAGCTAAGCTCTATATCATGTCGTCTGCTTTGATAGGTTAGTAGTTCATGGCTCGTGTTGGTTTAGTTTTGGACGTTTTGGACTTTTTTAAACTCAAAGAAAGTAATGGATAAAAATAATGAAATTCTGGAAGGTTTTAGAAGGAAAGATTACAAAGTTGCTCATAAAATCCGCTATGAGCTCTTCTGTATTTAACATATAACATGGACTTTAAATTTGGCTCCTCACAATGGTATACTTTTAAGGTTTAGTTTGTTAAAACTTTTTACATTTTATTATATTAAAAAATAAATTTATTATTTCATTTATATACTTCCATTATATTTTTACTTATACATAAGCAATTTATTGTACTGGCTTTGTATGAGGTTTGCCCCCCCAAAAAATATTATTAAACATCAGAGGTATTCATGATCTATAGTTTGATATATTAAAGTGTATTTGGAGTTGTATTTAAAGAAGAAATAGTTTCTTCTTTTAGCACGTTAAAACGATACTTTTACATTTTGAGAGTCTGTTAATAGGTGTGAAAATGGAGAATGACGTCAGGCAACAGACCAGCCAAGGAAAAAACTACAATCATTTCAAAATAAAGTCCTAAGAAGCCCAGTTAATGCTCCTTGGTTCATAAGAAATAGCCAA
>NW_027109101.1:191980-219833 GCF_000696795.3 Halyomorpha halys
TAAGAATATTTTATATAGTTAGGGGTGTCATTTGTATGACTATACCCCCTCATAATCAACTGTTAAAAAATATATATAATATAAGTTATATCAACTACGTAAGGCCTGCCAGGCAGATCTGGTCTAAAAATAAAATAATAATAATAAAAACAGACCAGCCGATCTCTACATCATTTCGTCTGCTTTGATAGGTTTTTTCTACTTTTCTAAACCCTAATAAAGTATTGGAAAAAATAATGAAATTCTGGAAGGTTTTGGAAGAAAAGGTTACAAAGTTGCTCAGAAAATCCGCTAGGAGCTCCTTTAACATGCTAAACTAGATTTCATGAAAACCTCCATTGTTATATCTATTATATCGTATAGTTCATTATTATTATATTGAATAATAATAATTTTTTAAAATGACAATTTTATCTTTGTCTTTACTAGCTGACCTTGCAATGTTTCGCCTTTGCTATATTCTAATTTTTAATTTGTCTTTGGAAAGAGACAAATCGATGGATGTACAATAACAGTGAAAAAGAGCTAATAATTAATACGAATTTTCGAAAAAATCGAAAAATAAATTTTTTTATACCAAAATGTTCGCTCTACATTGGCTTTTGGATTCTTTTTAAAAATCTAAAAAATAGAAATAACTTCTAAACGCCTCGACCAATCTACACCAAACTCGGCAGTGGTTTAGGTTCCTATAAACTGCATCAAAAGGAACAAACGTGGTGGAATTAAACAAATTATAACTGGAGATATAAAATTAAACGTGTAATTTTTTTTCCTATTTCAAATGACCCATATTTCATCCCTATGATGGTATTAAAGCAACGTTCAGTCATTCAGATTTCCAAATGTTATATTAAAGTAGGAATTGGATAAAATGAAGAGGAGTTATGAACGATTAAATGAACAAAATAATCCTCCGAATAAATCGAGATGAGAAATTTCTAATTTTTAATTTCTTTAAAAATGGTATTTGGTACTTTGAGACGACACTAAAAACGAATATGAAATGCTCTTTTCTAAAAAAAAAATTGCTTACATACTTTACTCAAAGCCACATTTGGTTTTTATGATTTTTTGTAAATATAATATAGCTTGATGGAATCAGTAATGCGTTTTTCTTATTCCTCGGCTAGAGACAAATCTATTGGTGTACAATAACCATAAAAAACGCATACTTTATGAGCTACTCGAGAATTTGGTGATTTCATTATCTTTAAATCTTCCCACGAAGTAAGGGAAAATTTTGAAAAAAAAAAACTGCGCGAAAATCAGTCCACTAATTCGAAGGTTTGTTGTGAATAAAGATTCGACTATTCCCTTTTATATGTATACAGATTCCTTTGAGGGTTTTAACTATCAAAAATAAATGCGACGTCCTTGGAATGGAATAATCGACGTAGCTCCTCACTGGAGGTTGAGTAATACATTTTTCTCCCATTTTTAGAAAGATAGCCGTGCTATTTCTTCAAGTTCATTGGGAAACTAAGGCGATTGTGAAAGCGATAGGCTCAGGCGTAGGTACTGGAAATGAGAAGCACCTTGCTCAAGAGGTATTACTGCACGCTGCTAACCGAGCCAGGTTATGTTCAACCTCGTCTTTGATAATTACAAGATACCACCAAGCAGGCCGCGAGCTATATTAGTTAGGGCTTCTTATGGCAAAGTTCGAGATTTCGAACAGATGACCTCAAAGGTTCAACTTGTGGTATGTCAGGGTCATGATTGATACCACTTTCCACTCATATATAGACAAATTACCACACCACTTTAATATTCAGCTTGAAATAAAATCATTAAATATATTTTACCTAATTTACTGCTAATTGAATAGGAATAATCGCCTAGATAAATTTTAAAATATTAGATTAATTATTTTTTATATATGCTTATTTGAGAGTGGTTTAGTAACGAGTGTTAGTACAACACTTCTGCTAGTACAACAAGTGTTAAATTTATATCTCACCTTTAACTCTTAGGAAAGTTGAGTTTTTAAGTTAAGAAGGAAAACTAAGTTTTTAAGTTGTAAATGTAAGTGAAGGAAGGAAGGAAAGTGTTTTGTAAAAAAAGTTTTAAATCTAAGATATAAATCTTTTAGACAAAGTTATAAATGACAAGGGCAATTAGCCTGCAATTTGAAGATTTGAAAAAGAAATGACATCAATATTGAAGGTGGTATCCTTGAGAATGGCCTGAGGGCCGAAGCGTTGGAGAAATTTTAAAGAATAAAAGTTGAGAGGAAAAAAAGGATCAAAATTATTTAAATTAAGAATTTTATAATATAGTTATAAATATAATAATATAGTATAAGTAATATATAATAATATAGTTTCTTTACTATTACATATACAAATGATTGACCGTATTTTTCTGAATATGAAGGAGATGGGTAGGAGAGCGGTCAAAAAAGGAACAAAAATTAATTAACAACTATTTATTCGCTGACGTTACACGTCTCTTTGCAGGCCATTTCAGGGCTAATAAAAATACAAAACAATTAAAAATATGTTGCCAATGCAAGATAATAAGATATAAAAATGTAAACTAGGTAAATGTAGGACTTAAAAATTATGGTGAAAAAATTACATAAAAATTAAACAAAAAGAAATAAAAATAAGTTGTATAATAATAAATAAATAATAATAAAAAATAAATAACATGGGTTATTAGATTCAAACTGAACAGGAGAGATAAAAATATAAAAGCAGATATAAGAGAAATAAAAACAAAAACTTTGTAGAGCTTCATCAAGTTTAAGTTAAGAACTTCAATGACTTTATAGCTTTAGCTTAAAAGTCACTTAAACAGATGAAGCTCTATAAATGGGGTCGAAACGTCGGAAAATCAATAGTTGTTAACTATTTTTCTATCTCATTTCACCGCAATCCTGACCATCTCCTCCATAATATATATATATAATTTTTGGAAGATTATTGATTGGCCGTGTGTAAAGATGAAAGGAATATGGTCCGGGTGCGGTAAAAAAGACTCAAATAGTAGAATTATACTATTTTATTGAGCCAACGTTTCGCCCCACGTTGCAGGGCTTCGTCAGGGCTATTTTGACAAAAAAAGCTTTTTGTTTTGACTGGCGTCTAAATAGCCCTGACGAAGCCCTGCAACGTGGGGCGAAACGTTGGCTCAATAAAATAGTATAATCCTACTATTTGAGTCTTTTTTACCGCACCCGGACCATATTCCTTTCATCTTTACACACGGCCAATCAATAATCTTCCAAAAATTATATATTACTTAAACAACGTTTTATAATATTCCCGATTTCTGGATTAATTCTGCGATTTATCATGTACAACTTTTTTTACATTTACTTATCTTATTCCAATAGTATTTATGTTCTGATAAGTTTTACAGCTTAAAAGCAGTCCTTAGGGAGAAACAAAAAAAAAAAAAAAAACTGCATTGAACATTTGATTTCCCTTGCTCTGGAACCACAATCATTTTTGTGAAAGTAGTAAACAAGATGTCTGAAATCCGTATTTTTTGTTGTTTTTTTTGCTCGTTTCTATTTAACCACACAATCCAATCTCACAGATTTTCTTTAAGTGGATTCTAATTATGATGATTGTTTCATCAGTGGTGAGCCAAATTATTTATAACACACGATCAAGAAATGACACATTTTAATTGAATATTAAATAAAAAATATCCGGTTTAATAATAATAAAAAGCCTAATGGTTAGATTTTATGATATGGGTGAAAATATTTTATTATGGACATTCTGTCTTTTGTGTTATTTTCTCGGAAAAATAATAATGTTTTGCAAATTAATTATTTTTAAATTTATTAAAACTTTTTAATTGGGCAACAAAAAAAAATTAAATAATGTAGTAATGTTACTTTGTTCACAAACGTTCGAAAATGTCCATTTCGACATAAAAAAAGAAATTCTCGTTAGAACCCAATGTAACTTGTTCCAAAGTCTTTAAAGTTGATTGAAAACGGCGATATAGTTTTTAATTAAGCTTCATAAAAAAAAAAAATTTGAAAGGAAGTGTACTATAATTCTTATAGATGTAATATCAAGAATGTTACCGTCGGCTTAAGCACAGGATTATGTTAAGTGTAAGGATTGATACAATACAAGCTCTTATTGTATAGTTTTAATCTCTAACTTACTTTATCGGTTCCTGACCCTAAAATAGAGAGTATAAAAGTATAAAAGTATTTTAAGTATAGAGTATAAAAGTATATATAAGTATAGAGTATAAAAGTATTTTTATTCACGCTACACTTTAAATTTATTTTAAAAATAAGAAATTCATATTTTATTGATCAAAACTCTACTTTAGCATTACGTATTTATTATAAAAATAATTAAAAAACTGATGAATGTCACATCTCAGGAATGTTGCCTAACTTCTGCAGGTGTTAGTAACTTTGAGGAGTTACTTATTTACATCTATTTCAGGTTTTACATCCCGGAAGAAAAGCAAGTCTCAGAGGAAGAATATTGACCTAGAAAGAGATGCAAGGAAAAATAAGAAGGCTTGTTAAATATTTACAATTTAATTTTAAATACTCAAAGTATAACCGCGGAGAATTGCTGCTAAGACCTTCAATAAAAAAACTGTAGATTAAACCAAATATATTTATTTATATTAACATGTTGTTTTTGGAAAGCTAAAAAATGAAAATTATGCAGATGGTGTAATGGTCGGGTGCGGTCAATAGAAAACAAAAATAGTTAACAACTTATTTTTTTGCCGACGTTTCGGCCCACTTTATAAGGCATCATCAAGGCTAAAGAAGATACAAAACAACTGAAAATATTTTGACGCTGTAAGATAATAAGATAGAAAGAAGGCGGGGTTAACAATTTAGTAAATACAAGTGAAAAATGAATCATATAAAAAATGAAAAAAAGAAATAAAAATATTGATTTGCCTACTTTTGTTTTCTTGTGACCGCACCGCTGACTATCTTCTTCATAATTTGAATTAATACAGTTAATTATTTATATATATAAAAAATGAAAATGTATTTCTATTTTGAAAAATCGCTGAATAACCATGTGTAATACTAAAAGGAATATGATTCGGGTGTGGTCAAAGAAAAACTCAAATTGTGATTAGTTATATATTCCTTTTTTGTTTTGTAGTAACATTCGTGAGTGTTGTATATGTTCTTGCTGTCTCCCATGGGTTTAAACACTGAAATTTCGAACTAGCTTAGTAAAAATATGGCCATAACCAAGAAATTTCATTTTGTATTACTTATGTAGTAACGTTAATCAAATACTCTTTTTTCGTGTGTGTAAGAGCGGGTAACTCAGTGTTAAGGCACTGTGTTACTAACTCCAAGGACCCAGGTTTAGCAGACAATTAATTTTTGTTTCACTGTAGCCGTGATTAACCACTATGGGTTCCGGAGTCCTCTGCAGTCCACCCACCCTCATAAAGTGGGTACCCTTGGTTTTGATTCTGATCAAATCACCTCCTTTCACAACCATTTGTCTAGTAACAGTACTCCCTCACAAATTACAGAATCCCTTACCTTGGTGGTTGTAGCGGTACATATTTAATTAAATTTACTTGATTTTTTACAATAAAATATTTTTTCTTTAAGTTGTTTAATTTTAAACTCATAAGCCATAACAACAAAAAAAGGATTAACCACACTTAGGCAACTTCAGAATTACCAAATTAAGCATCTTAAAAATCTCAGTTTGTTATAAATCAATCAGAATCATGAAATAACCCTAAAATATTTTAAACCCCTAAAGTACATATTTAATTTGCAAATAATCAAGAAAGATTTCTATAAGGGCCATGATTGATATTCTGAAGGTAAATAAGGCAGAAGAGGTAAAGTGTTTTGTTTAATTTAATACCCTTGAGCAATTCGAGTTCATTATCGTTTCATGAGTCGATCCCACCCAAAAGAAAGTAATTTTACTAAGAATTCCCTTTCCATCATCAACTTCTCGTCCATCGAAATTATAAAGTCTCTATAATTATTAAAAAATAATAATTATAAAACTAAACTTAACGGAAAAATACAATATAAACTTCACATATAATTTTCGAAATATTTTTGTTAGGTAAAAAGTTTCAAAACAGATCACTAATATTTTATAAAATAAACAAAACCTATTGTAATAGGAGATTTATGAAAACCTCCATAGTAAATTACATCATAAAATAATTGTGGAATTATATTTTTTAAAATAAGATTTCGTGTTCGGTCCCAGAGCTGGTTTAAGACATCACTAAAACTGGTTTATTGTGAAATAACAAAATGGAAAGATTCTCATTTGGAAATTTATACAGTTCTTATACTCATAGTTTGTGGAACTAAGCAATATTTCTTTTTAAGATTAAATTTTATACAACTGACTAATAACTATAGTTATCGAATATTAAATTTATAATTAAAACATTATATAAATGATATTTAAAAAAATAAATGACTTGCATTGTGGGAGCGGGTGGCTTAGTGGTAAAGTACTGTGCTACTAACTCTAAAGGCCCTGGTTTTAATCCAGCTGTGGCAGAGAATGTTTTTTAGTTTTACTCTAGCCGTGAGTCAGCCCTGTGGTTTCGAGAGCCCACCGGTGTCGACCCAGCCTCATAGATTGGGTACCCTTATTTAGTTAAAAATTTGGTAGTTCTCCTTGCACAACCGTTAGTCTAGGAATGGTAAATCCTTACGAAGTAATGCGCCCGTCTCTTCATTGGTTATAGCGGTACAAATTTAATTTAATTTTGATTCATCATCAACAAAGGAAGAAAAAAATCATGAAATTCTGTAGCTATACATCTGATGATGGGAGCGCGGTAGCCACGGGTTAAAGCGTGTGGCTACTAACTCCAAGGACCCGAGTTCGAATCCGGCTGGGCAGAAAATTGTTTTCTGATACGCTGTAGCCGTGAGTCATTCCTGTGGGTTTTGGAGCCCTCCTGGAGTCCACCTAGCCTCTTTGGGTAGCCTTAATTGGGTAAAAACCTGGCGGTCGAGCTTGATTTTGACCAAATCACCACCTTGCACAACCACTAGTCTAGTAACGTCTTTACAAAGTACTGAACCCCTGACCCTCCATGGGGAACAGCTTTAATTTTTTTTTAATTACTTGTAATTAGATTTCAAAATGCGGACATTCGGTTTAACCCAATGATATTTTTCTGATATCTCTCGTATATTACTGTCAACATATATTTCTATTAGAAACCTATTTAGAAATTCTGAATTATTTTTTGCAACTTTGACTGTTGTTTGATTTTCGGATGCGTCTCTGTGGATCTCGGCACAAAACTAAAACGGTTCATTGTTTGTATGCCCTCCGGATGCCTCGGTCAACCAATTTTGAAGAGTTATTTTATCCTTCCTATCATCCTAAGTATTTCTTAGCATCCTTCCTCCTCGTTATCCTACCTGCCGCCCATCTTTCATCCTTGATCTCTTTCGACTCAAATCCACCCTCGTCCTTCAGATTTATATAGAACGGCCTATCGTACCGAAGCTTTCGACCCTCGTCCCTCTGAAATTCCATTCCGTTTTTCATTCTTTTGCCAGATACTCACCTCACCTTCAAAAAACGCCTATCAATCATTTCTTATCCACCCAGTTACTTAAGATTCGTAAAAAGATGTTTCTCATTTTCTGTCATGATTCATAGATATGTATGCGTCATCATACATATATCATAACTTTTTTGTTTTATTAACATTATTATTACATATGTATTTTAAGTTATGAGTATACGTCAGTATTATTTATTATATAAATGAGGAGAAGATGCTTAGGGGTACAAGTAAAAACTTATTCACTAGTTCCAACGTTTCGATCAGAATTTCAGGCTATCATCAGGGCTCAGAACGAAAAACAAGATTACAACCGGAATGAGCCAAAAAGGAATTACAGAATGATAAGAAAATATTATTATCATTATTAGTAAACATTAATATTATCGTTATTATTATTTTTTTTAATTTTGTTTTATTTTAAAAGTATACCCTCCAAAATAAATAAACAATTTTTATTATTAATATTTTTGGTTTCCGTTGAAATACATCTAATGAGATCGTCCAACTTAAATAAATAAACGTTAATTATTGTAATTTATTAAAGCAAACCAATCAGAAATTTGTGTGTAATTGGCAATTTATTTATTTGCATAGCGCTCGTATACATTTCAACATTAAGTATAACTCATAAATTGTACTGTTTAACAAAACGGCCCTAGTACACTGAAAAAAAAAGAAATGTGTAATTTGATGTAAGAAGCAAATATGCCTTTTGATATTATAGTCTCGTGGTACCACAATGAACATAGTATAGTACAAATGCCGAGTTATTTCACTCCGATTTTTTATTACTTTAATGAAGACTATGAATAATTACTAGTCAAAAATGATGAGTCTGCCAAGTATAGCTAGGGAAAATACAAAATGGCGGCTGTATAAAGCTTATTTTCTATGATATGAGTCCTTATAGAGCTAACTACGTCAAATAGTTCCCGACATACTGCTTTTTTTTTTTAAAACCAACCAAACGATTAACCTGGAATCCTCTCACCAGACTGAAAAGACAGGAAAGTGCATGTCGATTTCGACTATTACAGCACTTACTAGACAAACGGTCTAAACTTCCAACACATTACAAAAGACTGATCTACATGACTGTAAGAAGGCCAATCTGGACTAAACCTTCGAATCCCTCTCGTATTCAATCCTTGCAATCCAAAATCCTTCGTGAAATCCTCAATGCTCCTTACTTTGTCACAAATAAAATCATACATAAAGACCTTAATGTTCCAAATGTAACCGATCTAGCCCGAACCAGATATCACTCCTTCCATTATAAACTCTCTAACCACTTAAACCCCCTAGTTTCTAATCTTGCATCCTCTTCCATTCCTGACAATCCTCCGAGGCGCTTGAAAAGAAGACGGCCACGAGACCAGCTAATGTAAAATGTTATTAGAGTGCTACTAATGGGTAGCTTCTCTACACGCCTGTAACACTCCAATTTAACAGCGATCAGATTTAATAAATGTATTATAATGTACAGTTGTAAATATCAATAAATAAATATTAAAAAAAAAAAAGCAACATTACATAAATAATGCCCTGAAAAAATCAAAAACTAAATCAATTTATTTTTAGAAATCAGGAACCATAAAACGTACAGTTGTCTCCCTGCACTCTGATTAAAGCTATTTAAATGTACTTTTAGTATTTTACAACGTTTATCTTAGTAGGAGTAGTATGTTTTGTGATATTTTACAAAGTAAATTTACAAAATGTTAATTTCTATTTGTTCGGATATTTTTGATTTTTTGAAAAAATATATCTCAGGAACGTATATATGTTTGCCAGGACTCAAACTTAAGGTAAATTTAACTAACTACAAAGTAGTTATTATACATGTATTCTTAAGTGTAGTAGTTTTTATAGTGTAGTATAATTTTGCACATGAAATTTTGTTCCAACTTTTATAAATCCTCCTCGTTCCCCTGAGAGTTCCTCGTGCCCCTGCTCATTGACCCTTCTAAAAATCAAAAACCATTTGACGTACAGATTAGCACTCAAATTAAAGCTAGTTTGATGAGATATAAAGTAGTTTATGATGTTTATCTTCGTAGGCGTAATAGTTTACATGAAATTTGCTAAAATAAATTAATTTATAGTTGTTCGGACAAATTTTCATTTGCCAAATTTATATTCATATGTGGATATCATAAAAACTACTATCCCTACAAAAATAAATTATAAATTTCTTTATAGCTCATTAAACTAGCTTTAATTTGAGTGCTAATAGACATCTGTACGTCGAACGATTTTTGAGGTATAGATTTCTCAAAATAAATCTTTTGATTTATTCATGAAATGTTGCTATTTAAAAAGCTATATCTCGAGAACTTTTGAACATAAATAGCTCTATGAGGGCTCATATCTTAGCAAACTTACTCTACTTTTAATGATGTTCGTTTAGGTTTTCTAGTGTTGTAGAGCTCCGAATGAAAATTTGTTATCAACGTTTTGAAACAGCCACCATTTTCATTCTCCCTACCTATACTTGAAAAACTCATCAATTTTGACTATTAATTAAACATATATTTCATTAATGTAATCATAAATAGGAATGAAAAAACTGACTTTTTTCTCCTCTTGGGCTCTTAAACTAGTTGGACGCTTAATGATTTTCTAACAAAGGCAACGCACACATTTACTTTTAAGGGTGCCGTAACTTATTATAAAAACAAAATAATAATATTAAACTTATTTGTCAATGTAGAAGGTAATTTTTCTCATTATTTAGATTTCTTTTTGTGAAAAACATTATAACAGAATATAACTAGATTTCAGTATTTTTAAAATGTATTTACAACCCACCAAAGTTTAAAACATCTTTAATAGTTAATTAGCATTAGATGTTCCAAACTCCTTTACCCATATCCAAGTTTTTGTAGCACCTTAAAACTTTTGTTTTCTTTGTTCTTTTCATTATAGTTAATTCATTACTTTTTTCCTCCAATAGGTAAATTATTATATATTTTATCTTCATTTTTTTTTTTAAATCGTTGTTGAA
This sequence comes from Halyomorpha halys, assembly GCF_000696795.3. NCBI lineage: Eukaryota > Metazoa > Arthropoda > Insecta > Hemiptera > Pentatomidae > Halyomorpha > Halyomorpha halys. The sequence continues at coordinate 202,530 of NW_027109101.1, forward strand.
TATTTAATTTTCGTTTTTATTATCAGTTTCTAAATTGATATAAAGCTGTAGTTACAACATTTTGTTCAAAAGAAAGACGACTAAATATGTAATAGACTGTTCATTTGCTAAATTTTCAAACTAAAACTATTATTGACAAACGAAGACTTTTTTTTTATATATAGTAATATTTTCTTTTAAAATCTTAATGCATATGTCCTAAAATAATATAATCTCGCATATTTATTTTTTCATCGAGATCAACCAGGTAATTATATTATTTTTGAATGTCTACATTTTGAAATCTAATTACAAGTAATTAAAAAAAAAACTGTCTAAAAAAATAAATATACCAGAGATATCAGAAAAATGTTATCAGATGTATAGCTATAGAATTACATGAAATGTTTCTTCCTATGTTGATGTTGAATCGAGATTAAATTAAATTTTTACCGCTACAACCTATGAGGGGTTAGGAATGCAATACTTTATTGGGAAATACTATTACTATACCAACGGTTGTGCAAGGAGATGATTAAAACAGAATCACGCTCGAACTCCAGATTTTTACCCAATTAAGATTACCCACTTAATGGAGGGCTCCAGGACCCACAGGGCTGACTCACGGCTACTGTGAAACAGAAAATAATTCTCTGCCACAGCCGGTTCGAACCCAGGTCCTTGGAGTTAGTAGTCCATTGCCTTCCAATGTGCTACCCCCCCCCGTATTTATGATTAATAATCCGAGAAAATACTCGTTACATTACTTCTAGCTTATGCATAAGCTAATAATCGTTACCGCAGAAGAGAAAGTTATTCCTAATCAAACGGTTGTAGGAGCCAATCACTTGCGATTATCTAAATAAGCATTTCTTACTGTACAAGTTATTCACCAACAAATACAACTTGCTAAGTAGTTTTGTAAGTTTTAGTCATTAAAGAAAGAGAGAAATGCTTTATTCAGCCATGCTGCCCAAATACATTGGGTTATTCCAAAACACAGGATACCAATACATCCATGATCGGACATATATACAATGCATATATTTACAAAAATTAAAAACAATTTTTTTTTCTATCTCTTCCTTTTACAATTAATACTCGCCAAAACACTAAATAAAAATATTTTAATTATTTTTCTATTTAACAATTTAATTCCATTTGACAAATTTATTCCATTTAATTGACTATTTTATTCTCCCTATTTCACTCTCTCAGACCTATCCTCTCCTTCCCTCTGCAACCCACGTTTGATCCGTTAAACAAATTAAAATAATTTATCATTAGATATCAATATAAAATCAGACCAAAGACACATAAATAAATAACAAAGTAAAAAAAAAACATATAAATTTGAAAAGAAAGTTATTTAAACGAAATAATTAAATGTATAAATAAGTCATAAGATAGCATGATATACATAATGGGGTATTAGAACCATCTTAGCTTTAAATCTAACCAGGGTAAACTATTATATTCAGTATATGTGGAAAAGCTAGTTGGGGGTGCGGTCAGAGAATAACACAAATAACTTGAAATATATTAAATAGAGTCAACATTTCAGACTGAATTTCTAGCTTTCATCAGGGCTAAGAACAAAAACCAAGATCACAACCAATGTATAAAAGGATATATAGAATGAATAAAATAAATAATTGTACAGAATGAATATAGATAAAAATAAAGTAATGAGGTAATTTATTTATATTCATTCTGTACAATTATTTACTTTAATCATTCTATATATCTTTTATTCACTGATTGTTATCTTGTTTTTTTTGTTCTTAGCCCTGATGAAGGCTAGAAATTCTGGCCGAAACGTTGGCACTAATAAATAAGTTTGTTATTCTCTGATCGCACCCCAACTATATTCTTCTCATATATATTATCAACGGTCGACTATTTTCTGGGGAGCGCGGTAGTCTCAGGGAAAGGCGCGTAACTACTAACTCCAAGGACCCGGATTCTAATCCGGCTGTGGCAGAAAACTGTTTCTGTTACACTCTACTGACTGTGAGTCAACTCTTTTGAGTTCTGGAGCCCTCCTGGAGTCCATCCAGCATCTTTAATGGGGTACCCTTAATTTGGTAAAAATCTTGCGGTCGAGCGTGATTCTAACCAAATCACCTCCTAGCACAACCGTTGGTCTAGTAACAGTACTCCTTTACAAAGTACTGCACCCCTAACTCTTCATGGGTTCTAGAGGTACAGATTCTAATTCAACTATCTTCTCATCATTAATTATATTGAGATATGTTATTTATAATGTATTATGGTAGTTAGTTGTGAATGGTTTGTGAGTGTGGATGAATCGGTTTAGACTTTAGTTCCGCATTTAGAATTCTACCACACCTGGCTGTATCTATTGGTAATTAGTTTCTAGTCCACTCGTATCTTCCTTAAATTATTATTACTTTTATATATTTTATTAAAAAAAAAAAAAGAAAAGTTTTTTACTCTTTGTCATATTTTCTCCATATATTCATTTTAATGTCAATTCTTACAATGTACCTTTTTTTTCCATTTAGTCCTGACGAAGCCCAGCAACATGGGGCGAAACTTTGGTTAACAATAAATACCTCAGCCACAAGTTTTTATTCCTCCTACCTATACTTGAAAGAATCATCAATTTTGAGAACTAATTATGCATGGTTTTCATTAAAATAATCAAAAATTAGGGGGGAATAACTGACTTTTATCTCATCCTGGGCTCATGTACTGTAAGGTTTTTCGTAACTACAGCAACGCCGGATTATGCTTGAGTATATGTAGACATCTTGATCAATTTTTTTCACAAGCATGCTTCAAAGTGAGTAGCGACATTTAAGTACATATTACAAATGTTATCCTTCCAAATCACGAATAGTAAATAGGTTACAGGTATAAGAACTGCAATATTTTAATTCGAAGCAAATGTTTGACTCTGCCGTATAACAAAGTCACGTACGAGTTATCTAATACCCACTAAAAATGAATTTATATTCAATGTTACTATATTCTTATAATATATGATTTATTAAAATAAATTGTAAATAATAAATAAATAAATGCAACTAAAGTAGAGCGCTAGCTGGGGCCAAGGGAGGTGGGGCGTGAAACTATGACCTCATTATGGTTAACGGGTTTTGATACTCTACTCTTCTTAAATTCTAGAATGTTGCCTAGGTAACCCGCCTTCATAAAGCCATAGTTTAAATATTTATCCCGTTTTGATGATGTCAATAAGGGTTTGCGTTCTAGTACAGTAACGAACAGACAAATTACCTTGTCAATAAGATGGACATTTGTGATAAAGTCAAGGACAGACCTTCGTGTTTGTACAAGTTGAAAGCCTTTTCTATATGGCGTTAGATAATCTTCTTGTAATGCTGATTACCACCGATGGGATGTTTGATATCAGATTAGCGAATCATTACGGGCGAATCAATTGATTTTTGTCATGTTTTCCCACAAAATAATAGACTTTTGCACTATATCGAAGGTCATCGAAGAAAGGGGACATAAAAATGAACTGTTATAAGACCCTTCCAAAAAGTGACATACAGAAAATATACACTGATTATTTAGAATATTTTTCATGGAATTTTTTTTAAAATAATTTATTTATTGTTATTTACAACTGTATACAAATATATACAAGTAAATTTGCTGTAGGTGACACAGTGACATGATACAAACATGTGGTGAATCTACCCACTGATAGAACTCCAATAACATTTCTAGAGGAGAAGATCTCGAGGCCATCTTTTTTTCAGACGCCTAGGAGGATTATTAGGTAATGAAGGAGAAGCCAGGTCAGAAACAAGTGGATTTAGGTGGTTGAGAAGTTTATTATGGAAGGAATGTTATCTGGTTCTGGCCAAATCAGCAACATATGGTACATTGAGGTCCTGATGGATGACTTGATTTGTGACAAAGTAAGGAGTATTAAGGATTTTACTTAATTAACTTTATTTTGAACTGTAAGGATTGGATTCGGGAGGAATTTGATAGTTTAGTGGAGCCCCAAAACTCAACTCCGTATGTCTAAATAGGCCTTATAATAGTCATGTAGATCAGTCTTTTGTAATGGATTGACAATTTAGACCGTTTGTGTAGTAAATGTTGTAATAGTTGGAATCGGTGAGCAGTTTCTTGTCTTTTTAGTCTTGTATGAGGATTCCATGTCAGTCGTTTGTCCAGATGCAGTCCTAAGTAACGGATCTGTTCAACAGGAATAAGTGGGGTATTATTAAAGGATACTGTAGGGGAAGAAGTCATGGGCTTACGACGAAGGGTACATGTGATTTGGAATTAATTTTAATCCTCCAGTTTTGGCACCATTCTTCAAGGGTGGTGATGTGGGATTGGAGGGTTTGGGATACATGTAAGGATTATTGTTCACTGACAATAGACATGTGTCATCGGCATGCATGGTGAGGATAGTGTTAGGATGGGTTGGGATGTCAGCTGTGAAAACTGTATAAAGGATAGGACCAAGGGTACTACCCTGAGGTACACCAGCAGACTGACGGAATAGGGATGAATAAGCGCGAATAAGAATTCAATAACATAATTATAATAAAGATTGTTATAATATTTTTTTCTATTTGTCCCGCGTAACAAGAGAACAGAACCCCAATATATGTCAAAACAATATAAGCCCAAATATTTGTAAAAAATTATATCAGTATCCAGAAAATTTGATCTTAAATTGTTGTATTGAAAAATAATATTAAAACAAAACTCATGTTTCTCCAATCCAGATTAGTTTCGAACCAGTTAAATCTTAATTACTAAAACATTAGTTTTCTAAAAAGTTGAAAAAATATTTTTTATTGTTCTATATCTTTAATTACTTAATTAATTATTTCTCTAGTTTATATGACTTATTAGAATTCATAAATTTATTTAATAGGTAAAATTATGAACAAGATATTCTCTAAACATATCAGATATATCTTTTATAAATAAACAAGGAAATTCTCATCGATTGTAATAAAAACAAAAAATGGATACTAGAAATATTAAACAAATTTTGATAGAGGACGATCCTTCATGTTGAAATCGTTATGAAATAAAAAATATATTTCTTATACATTTTAATATTAGGCTTGTTTTAAATGATATATTTATGTGATTCATTCATAATAAAAATTGAGAACAATAATAAAATTAATATTATTAAAAATATTTTAAAAAAAAGTAAAAAGTAGTCGGCTAATTGCAAATGGCCTATCGTTTGGTACGAAAAGGGGCACTTCGATTTTAAGTTATCTTTAGTACACATTCACACTGGTTAATTAATGAACTAAAAACACATTAATTAAAAAATACTCACTCTATCTATTTCCAGTAGTTTTTCCCGAACCTTTCTGATAGACACCTAAAAAAAATAAAAACATTATAAAAAATAAAATTCAAACTATATCTTATATAAAGTAATTTTGTATAAATTAAAAAAATAAAATTTTTAGGATTAAAATCAATTTCATCCTAGTCAATGAAATAGACAAATAATTATTATCATTTTATATTATCTTATATTTCAAATTATGTATAATTATTCTTATTGGATGAAGATAGTTGACCGTATGAAGTAGATTATAGGAAGATAGTCGGGTGGCGGTCAATAAAGGTATCAGTAAAATAAGGTAAAATAGTGAAAGAGAACTATTTATTGCCTGTTGAACCGATTCACTACTTCTTCACCAGAGACTTGGAATCCATATACTAAACTGAAACGACAAGAAATTGCTCGTAGATTTAGATTATTACAACATCTACTTGACAAATGCTCTAGACTCCCCTTTTACAACAAAAACCTATTATGTATACTATGATAATCAGACCAATTTGGACATATGGAATGGAGCTCTGGGGTTCCATCAAATTCCTCTCGTTTGCAATCCTTACAATCCGAAAATCCTCGATGCTCCTTATTACGTCACAAATAATCTCATCCCTAAACACCTTAACATCCTTTTTATTGCAGATTTGGTCCGAAGTAGATATGCGTCCTTTCATTTCAAACTCCTTACACATCCAAAACAATTATTTTTTAATCTCTCATCGTTAACATCCCTGATAGTCCTTCGAGACGTCTGAAAAGAAGATGGCCACGGGACCTTCACAATTAAATCAATGATTAAAGTAACACCTTCTGGTGGTTCCTTCCCAAGATTATCGAGTGTTCTGAAACTTTCATCAAATTTACTTTTTTTTTTTACAGTTATAAATTTCAATAAATGAATAAAAATATTAGATCAAGAAGTATATTACGAATTGTAAATATTTATGCTACTGAGATTTTATCTGAACGAGCGATTCAAATGACATTAGGGTCGATATAATAAATGTTGAGGGTAGATACGATCTAGGAGGTCAATGTATCCAATCGCCAATGCATTTGCAGTACCTGTACAAGCGATATTCGTATATGATGTCGATTGGAAGATGAGATGCCATTATAAATATTTTTTTTATTTATTGACAATTTACAACTGTACATAATAATACATCTAGTAAATTGGATGTCAGATCATAATGATATGATACGGGTATGTAGATAAACTACCCATTGGTAGCACTCTAATAACATTTTTGCATTAGGAGGTCTCGAAGCCATCTTCTTTTTAGTCACTTCGGAGTATCGTCAGGGATGTAAGAGGTAGCAAGGTTAGAAACTAGTGGCTTTTGATGGTTATGGAGTTTATAATGGAACGATTGATGTCTTGTTCGGGCTAGATCAGTTACATATGGAACATTAAGATCTTTGTACGATTTTATTTGTGACAAAGTAAGGATTGAGGATTTTATGAAGGATTTAGGATTATAAGGATTGTATACGAGAGGAATTCGAAGATTTAGTGGAGCCCCAAAGCAGAACTCCGTAGGTCCAGACCGGCCTTATAAGGATATAGATCAGTCTTTTTGTAATTGATTTGAAGTTTAGACTATTTGTCTAGTAAATTTTGTAATAGTCTGAATCGACGAGCACTTTCCTGTCTTTTCAGGCTTGTGTGAGGATTGCAAGTTCGTCGTATGTCAAGATATAGTCCTAGGTAACGAATCTGTTCCACAGGGCAACATTATTAAAAGATACTGTAGGGCTGTCGGTAGGTTTATGACGAAGGGTAAGGGTGATTTGATGGGATTTATTTTAATCCTCCAATTACGACACCATTCTTCGAGGGTTATGGTATGAGATTGGAGAGTTTGGGATGCAATTAAAGGGTTATTATTAACTGCGAGCACACATGTTCTATCGGTAGACGTGGTGAGGATAGTGTTAGGATTGGTTGAGATATCAGGTGTATAGATTGTGTAGAGGATGGGACCGAGGGTATTACCCTGAGGAAATTTTTTTTTCTTTTCAAGTTTTTTTTAGTAGTCAAAAATAGAATAACAAAAAAAAGTCAATGATCAAACACGTTTGGAAGCTCTTGGCTAAGACGGAGCATCACACACCTCAGCAAATTGTTTACTCCTGTACCAATCCAGACCTCTTTGCAAAGCTTTTCCTTACCCCTTCCTCTCATTTAAGTCCAGATCTAGTACTTTATTCTCGAATATCATGGCATGATATTTGATCAGCATTTATGAGACGTGCACAAAGCGCCTCAGACAAATTTCTTCAGTTGTTTCCTGATAGTTTGACACCGAGGTTCGCTGGAATGGTTACATCACCGTATCAGTGATTTCTTTCCCTTCTATTCTCTTAAAGCATATTATTTCAGAATTGTATTTTTGCTTCTATTGTTCGTTGTACGGAAGGGACTTTAGAGAAAAATGTTATATCAAATATAAGAAAGGAACGTTTCTCCGGATTGCATGAAAAATCATCTATTTCCCTCTACTAGATAGATTTAAAACTCCATACTCATTTAAATCATGCTTAAAAATTAAATTTTTATTTATTCAGGTTTACCTCAAACAGTATTATTTCTTATATTTGTATTTATGTATATTGAAGCATTACATGGTTTTTTTTTTTTTACTTTATGATCTTCCCTTGTGATTTTGTGACATGTCGTACATCGACCACCCTACTCGCTATGTTTCGCTATCTGCGTAGCAACAGACATATTTGTTTATCATTCATATTTATTTCAAGCGGAGGGTACAAAAAAAGAAAAAAAAAATTTAAATCCATGGAAAGCTTCAAAATGCATAAACAAAAAAAAAATAAAAAAATAAGACTGGCTAAGGTAGTTTGTATTTATATTAATAATTATAACAGTCTACTAATAATAAAATTAATTAATTCCTGATGATAATTCTAAATCTGCGAAAAAATACAGAGAGCTAAACTAGCAATAAGTGTAATTAAAGAGTTTAAGGCTATATTATAGTACATAATCTAGTAGGAAAAGTGTATATTAAAATATCATTTCGTACGTGAAGAGATATTTAATTAATATAAAATTTCAGAATTATAAATTTACCATTAGGATTAATTTTGATGTAGCAAGTAGTAAAGGTTTGAAAGGAGACGAAAGGCACGCGGTTATTACAACTTGAATCCCGTGACTTTCAATTTTGTCCAAGAAGGTAACTGAAGAGATTACTTCTGTCACCGTGTTACATAAAATATAAAAGTCTCATTAAGTAACTGAGGAAGTAGCGGTCAGTTCCTCTGCAGGAGTACATTATACTCTCTACAATTTCCTTCGAACTCATTGCAAAGATCAACTAATTAACAGCCCTCTTGATTCAGGATACTTTTCAAACTAATCAGAAAAGAAGGACACTTGATGTCCATGACGTAAATGGGAAAGTGCTTCCCTGATCGGTGACGCAATGGGTATCATCTCGAGATCTTGACGGAAGTAAGTTACTTGATAATGTAGTTCAATTGAAGTACAATCAGGATGGAAAACCTTTTAGAAATCTATAATAAATAATAAATATGAAGAATTCAATACAGCACTTTTTCAAATTAATATTGAATTCACCATATATTACTTAATAATAAACTAAAATAAATTTTTAAAAATTGACATATTTATTTTAATTAGTATTTTAAATACAGTAGAATACGTTTCATCCGAAATAATTTTATCCGGACTGTTCCATATAAGATCATGCCATTGAAGTTTGAAAAGTTTTTAATATTTATTAAAATAACGCACATAAAATATATAAATATTTACCTGAATTAATTTTTTATTATTATCTATTGTATCTTGTAATAATACATTTTATAGTTTCAGTAACATTAAGAAAAGAAATTGATATCATATTGTCGTATTAGACATTACATGTTTGTAAATATCCTGCTTTAGATGCTTATTTTTATTTATATTTATAATGTATTTATTTTTATTATTATCATTAAATTATTTCTGTTTATTTTTTTAAGTCATGCAGAATTTCATTTATTTTTCATATGATTGTTTATAATTTCCTTCTTTTCTTATACTTGTTAATAAATTAATTTCTTTTATATAAGGTTGTTTATAGTATTCGTATTAGCACTTTTTAAAATTCATATATTATTTAATATTATGTTCAGTTCAGGCCAACTCAATTTTTTATGGTGCAATGCTCAAAAACAATTTCTAAAAAATTCAGATAATTGAATGTAAATATTTATATAATGTGTGTAATCCAAAAAAATTGTTTGGGCTTGTTTTCCACTCTTTTTATTCTACCCAATTTTGCTAAGCTTAATTAATGCATTGGCAGGAGGAACCTCTTCAAAATGCTCTTAGAAAATTTAAAGAAAACTGTATTTTAGTGGCAATACATTAGTGTCATAAATATTTGAAAACTTTTCGGATAATCAAGTTTTATTTGGGCCGCCTGTAGCTGAGGGAGTTAGGTGTAGGTCTTGCAGAATCGTAACTGAAACAGCGCTTCGAATCCGGCCTGGACGGTCAACATTTATTTCTGTGACGGTCCCACGAATTGAAAAGTTAACCCCCAAACATTGTTTCAATAAAGTAGTTTCTTGTATATTACATCCCCTCTCCTTTCCTCCTCCTGTATTCCCGAAATAAGCAGCGAGAGGATGGGGAAAAAATCAAGTTTTACCTATGCGAGATCCGAATGATCAATGATTTTAGAGTATAATATTTTAAGTCAAATCTGTGATCTATTCAATCCGCAAAAATAATCTCACGATTAATCAAGAAACTTGTGTTGTTAAGATCACAAAGCGAAGATAACCGCTTTAACGCTGCAAGAGAAGCACTCGCGCTTCCGGGACGGGGTAAAGCAATTTTAACTCTGTCAGAGATATGCAGGCCTCTTGTAAAGGAAGTCAAAGATCAATGGCAATCTATGTGGAACGAAAGCCCAATGAGCAAATTAAAAATTATTAAAAAGGATGTCAAGCCTGGGGTACCTCCAGTCGCAAATGCCGTAGAAAGGAAGTTGTACTGACTAGGCTGAGAATAGGTCAGACCTCACCCACTCCTATCTTATATCAAAAGAAACGCCTCCGAACTGCCAGTATTGCAATAACAATTTAACAATAAGCCACGTTTTCCAACGATGCCCATATTTTACACCACACCTCAATAGCTTGGGACTAAGCCAAGATATCTCAAAAACCATTGGAGACGATGATGAGGCAATAGAATTGGTGTTCCAGTTTTTAAAATATAACTTGATCGGAAGAAAAAAAAAATAATAAAAAAAAAAATTAAAAAAAAAATTAAAAATAAATAAAATTTAACGAATATTAGCAAAATTAAATAAAATATGAATGGCGTTGATGACCAATGAAGTTTGGCGCCACTAAACAAACAAACAAACCGCTTTAACGGTTAACGTTGGAAAACTTAAAAAATTAGAAAAAATTTTTTTTTTACTTATTAAAAATTTTTATATAAGTGGTCCTAACCTCCTTGAAGACCCAAATTAAAACACATCACATAAACACAAGACATTTTTTTTTTAAAATTATTTATATTATGCTAATTCAACAATAAACCTTATATACAAAGAAAGCATTGTGAGAGTTGAAATATTGGAATTTCACGTTTACCCAATTCAGTACGAATATGATTATAATTAAAGAACAATATCCAAAAAAAAAAATTAAACAAAATGAAAAAACTGAAGAGAAAGAGTGGATGTTAATGTAATGAAGAAGCAGATATCTCCCACTGGAATAATGACTATATTGCATGATGAACAAAAAATTTTTTTTTTCCATTAATATTTTTTTCTTTTTTTTTTTACAACTCAATTTAGAAAGCTAATCCTTCGAAATGGTGGTTCAATACTACAGTGATCTTTATACATACATCTGTTTAAAATATTATACATCCATCTGTTTATAAAATTATAATGTTTATTTTTTGAAATTAAAATTGCTTCAAAATCTGTAAGTGGTTAATGTATCAGTACAAAACCAATTATATAATCACAGATTTTATACACCATTTGTTCTGTTATTTAGTTCTGGGGACATCTGATATTATTCATGTCTTTTTTTTTAAAGCTTTTTAATCTATTTTTTTTAAATTAATGTATTCATTTTTTTAAAAACTTATTTGTTATTTGGAACATTGGCTCAATATAATTAGTTTAATCACTATTTGAGTTATTCTTTTCTTTCATTTTTATTAGGAGTTGAAGATATTGCAAAAATATTGTATATTTTTATTTTATATTTCAGTATCTTAAGTGAATTTCGTAGCATTAGTTACAATTCCAATTAGCACTAGTACTGTGTTTTTACCTTTATCCAAAGATTTATTAATTGCATAGGCATATTGTATCATATGACCGTTTGAATTGAGAGCTTTGCATTTCTAATGTGGGAGAAGTAGTAGCTATCTCTGTCATAAAGAAATTTTATAAAAATGATAATAATAACGAAGGCTTAGCAAACACGAAGGTTCGATGCGAACTTGTGTAATGTAAACCATAAGTTGATTTGTAGTTAAATGTTTTAATATTAACGTGAAGAGTGACATAATAGGTAGGTAAGTAGAAATAAGCTAAGGAAAGTTTATTAATAAATTAATATTATTAATTAATAATTGGTTAATTTTGTCTGAAATTGATGACCTGGACAGATGAGCCTAAAAAAAGTTTTTAAATTATTGATGGATGTGATCATATCAACATCAAACTAACTCAAACTTATGCAAGGTTAGCAATGCTATATCCTATCCTAAACCGAAATTCCAAACTAAAACCAGAAACAACTGTTCTTATATTTAAAACAATCCTCAGGCCACTGCTGATGTACGGCTGTGAAGTCTGGGGAGCGGCGTCCTTTACGAAAAGGAAAAAAATACAATCTTTTCAAAATTAAGTCCTAAGAATCGTAGTAGATGGTTTGTAAGAAACAGCCAATTGCATGGGGAATGAGAAATAGAGGTGATTAAGAATTATATAAAAAAAGTTTTATGAGATTCCACTTCCAGTTAAAGGAGCAGTGACCCACAACTTGGGAAACCCAACCACAACCCGAAGACTGAAGGCCCGGTTCCTGCAGAACATCCTGTTATAAATTCTATAATTATCAGTTATGTTAGTGTCACTCTAAAATTTTATTATTATTATTATCTTAATTTCTTCTTTTATTTCTCTTCATCTTTTTCGTAAATTCACTTTCGTTTTTTTTCCATTAGAAGTCAATTATTTATTTTTTAAATCCATAAATGTCATTGTTTTTGTTATTAACTTTACTTTTATCTTTTATTAAGAATTATTATTTTTATCTATTTATTTTTTGTTTCATTTATAACATTGCATGTAGTTAGGGGTGCAATTTCAATTGTGTTGGAATACAATTGTAATGAATTGTTAAAATAAAAATATGTTCCTTTTATACTAATCATCTAAGGCCCACCAGAGGCCTGTTCCATAATAAAGTACAAACTAATACTATTAGTCTTGTCGATTTAACTTAATACAATTACACTTACTTGTAATTTATTAATTTTTAACTCTTGTTAAATATCACTAATATTCCTCTCTATTATGAAAACAAATTAGTATTTGTGTAATTAACAAGTTGTTTCTATACTTGTATTTTGAACTAATAGTATTAGCTTTCATTATGACACAGGGCCCAGGCCGATATGGTTTTAACTAAATAAAGTTTTAAAAAAGAATGTTATTTTATTAATAATTATGTTTTTTAATCAAAAATTGTTATTAATTGCTGTTATTTTTCTCAGAATTTTAAAAATTAGAACATTGACGAAAGGACGATCCTCGGAGTGAGCTAGTTGAACTTGAACCACTTAACCTGGATGGCGAATCAACCATTAAAAAAACCTAGAATCAAACTAGGCGATTAATCGATTATATGCCGATATTATCGATGCTGCCGTGGAATCTGGCTTCCTTTCCAGCAAAAAGTTCGCTTATCTCCTACTTATACTGTCAATAATCCTTTTACATCAGCTCTGTTTTTTTTTTTAGTTGAATAAAAATCAGGTTTCACAGTTTAACTAATAAGCTAGTTTGACGTCAAGTAATTAATCCCATATTGCTTTCTAAGTAATTATTTTTATTGGAATTTTTTCTAAGTTATAGTTTTAATTATACTTAGCTTTATGACGCTGAGACCTACAAATTATTATTGGTAAGTCAGATAAGAAGCAATCAATATTTATTGCTACCCATTATTACTAGAATTAAAGTTATTCTATTGTTTAACAATTTCTCTTTTCTATATTTTCACCACGTATCTTAAATGTATTTTGTAACATTGACTTTAATTCCAATGATTTCGAACTCCTCTCGTATTCAATCCTTACAATCCAAAATCCTTCGTAAAATCCTCAATGCTCCTTAGTTTGTCACAAATAAAATTATACATAATGACCTTAATGTTCCCTTTGTAACCGATCTAGCCCCAACCAGATATCACTCCTTCCATTATAAACTCTCTAACCACTCAAACCCCCTAGTTTCTAATCTTGCATTCCTGACAATCCTCCGAGGCGCCTGAAAAGAAGATGGCCACGAGACCAGCTAATGTAAAATGTTATTAGAGTGCTACCAATGGGTAGTTTCTCTACACGCCTGTAACACTCCAATTTAACTTAAATGAGATTCACAATATAACAAAATGTATTATGATGTACAGTTGTAAATAGCAATAAATAAATATTAAAAAAAAAAATCCAATGATACCTTGTATTGGTGTATCATGTGAATGTAAGAGTTGAGAACTTAGCATTTCTAATGTGGGAGAATTTGTAAAAATCTCATAAATTTGTACTGTGTCATTAAGAAATTTTATAAAAAAGTGAAATAATGAAGGCTTAGCGAACTGTTCCCAACATACATTTGTCCATTCACGGCCCTACAAATCCAAATCTACTAAATCAGTCATAACGTAATCCTCCCATCTACGTTTCGGTCAATCTCTCCGACGTTTACCCGTCAATTCAGTGTTTAATGACATATTTGGGATCCGTTCTGTAAGTAAGTCCTATAACCTTGCACGGCTAATGTTATTACCTAAACTTACTGGGGACAGTTCCCTCACTTTAGTGTTTAGAATCCTTCTAAATTCTCCAGGTAACTTAACCTTTTTCGGTTCCAATATTTAATGTTATCTTTTTTCTTCAACAATCTTAAAGCGCTATTCTTCCTTTAGTTAGAGGCCACATTTTGCACCCATAAAAAAAGTGGGAAGGATAATAGTTTTGAAAATTCTAACTTCTAAATATTTTAATAGAAGGCGCGAACTAAGCAATTTCGATATCGAAAAATAACAAGCATTTCTCGCCTTTAACATTGCTTTTATTTTCTCATCAATATTGTTTTTATCTAGTTACCATAGAATCCAAATACTTAAAACTATTTACTTGTTCAAATGTATTTCCACCTATAACTACGAGGGTAAGTCAATTATAGTTATATAATTTTATAGTAACAGGACACTTACAAGTACATCATTTTCGACATAGTCCCCTTGCTTTTCACTGCACTTGGTCCATCGTTGTACAAGCTTCATGATGCCCTCGTAAAAGAAGTTGTACAAGAGCCGGAAAGAAAAAAAGGTAATTATCTCACCCTAATTTTTGATTGCTTTAATTAAAACTTTTAAATTTTTCCGAACAACTATAAATCAATTTATTTTAGCAAATTTCATGTAAACTATTACTCCTACGAAGATAAACATCATAAGTTACTTTATAGCTCATAAAATTAGCTTTAATTTGTAGATCTTTCAGGACGTTCCATACAACATTTTTATGAAATGTTGCTTTTTAAAAAGCTATATCTCGAAAATTATTTAACGTAAATAATTCTATTAGGGCTCATATTTTAGCAAATTTACTCTTCTTTAAATAGTATTCTCTTAGGTTTTCTCGTGTTGTTGCTACTTTTTAAGATATAGAGCTTCGAATGAAAAATTAGTTTTTTTTATCGCTTTGAAACAACCGCCATTTTTTATCCCTACCTATACTGTGCAGACTCATCAATTTGGCTATTAATTATACATAGTTTTCATTAAAGTAATAAAATTGGGATCAGATGACTGCCTTTGTTCTCCTCTTGGGCTCTTGCACTAAATGTTTTCGGTGGAGCCGCGACCCAGCAACCCACCGCTTCTTTCATGGCTTCGTCTGATTTTTTTTTTATTAATTTGCATATGATGTGCTACTTCGTCAGTAGTTACTCGTCTGTCTAAGAGTACCATTTCACGTGAACGCTCAATGTTTTCTTCATTTGTGGCAGTAAACGGTCGTTCAGCTTCTTCATCGTGCATAACACTTGTGCGAGCA
Organism: Halyomorpha halys; assembly: GCF_000696795.3. Classification (NCBI taxonomy): domain Eukaryota; kingdom Metazoa; phylum Arthropoda; class Insecta; order Hemiptera; family Pentatomidae; genus Halyomorpha; species Halyomorpha halys. The sequence goes on from NW_027109101.1 coordinate 218,204, forward strand.
TTTTTGGATTTTGGTCAATCCATTCTTAGACACTCTGTTGTGGCAAAAAACTGTTCCCGTAGTATACCGAAATTCTTCGATGAATTTTGGCCTCTAATACGCTTTCCGACCACAAAAATAGATCACTGAACGTTGCTTTTCTTTGGTGGAAAAAGAAAACGAAGCAGCCATGATTAACAGCACTGCAGCGATAACGAAACTAACCTAGCACCTTGAAACTTGCATTGACATAACAACAACAAAAAAAAAATGTGTCATCAACGCAAAACGATAGTGCTATCAACACAAACAAAAATATAACTACATTGCGGATAAATATGTTTTATTTTTCGGCCAAGACTCCCATTGTAGTCCTATACTGCCTAACCATGGTTGGGGATCAAAGTTCTTCATTTTGTGGGACCGCCACTCAATGAAAAAAGTCAACGTCCCAGGCCGGATTCGAACCGGCACCGCCAATAGACATCAAAAATTGGTAAGACTGTGTCTTAACCACTGAGCTATGGGCAGCCCAAGTGGATAAGTATTGACTACCCCCGCATATTACTAAAATTACTTCTGTTTCCACTGCTAACATGTATAGTTGGTTTTATCTGAATTTATTTAGAGACCTTGTTCCGTAAGTTTATTGATTTAGTTTTTTATTTTCCTTTTACAGATATTTCATAGTTAATAATTAATCAGTTGTATATTTATGGAAGTAGATAGTTTTAGAAAAGAGAAACATTATTTTTGTAAATAGTAGACCATAAATATAAGTGCGAACTTGTGTAATGTGAATGGGTAACTTGAAGAGGTTCTAAGTCCAACTGTTAAGTGGATAGAAGGTGTCGGGAATCTGTGATGTGATTTGTCACCGCTGATTTACCATTGTTTGAACCACTATTGTAATCTACGTAGCCTCCGACAGAGGCCGGGTTGTCTAATGAGAATAATCTTACTGTCAGCGTACATCATGCTGATAATGGAATATAATAGCTGTATGCATCGTCAGTAGTGTAACATATTACAAAGTGGAGAAGATGGTTGGGGATGCGGTCAGAAAAAAACACTAATAAAAAAAAATTTATTCCTGGCAACGTTTCGACCTAAGTTTCAGGTCTTCATCAGGGCTATAAAATATAAATATAAAAGAGATAAATCAAAATAAACCATCATTCGGAGAATAATTATAGAGAAATATAATATTATATAGCATTGTATATCATCTTTTATTGTTATCAATCTGCTACTGTTTAATTCCATGGTTATTGATAAACTATTTTTTGTTTTCAATTCATTGTTATGTATATTTCCAAATTTGTTAGTTTATTATTTCTTTTTAATTTTATGTTTCTCTGAATGATGGTTGATGTAGCCCTTATGAAGACATGTCAGGTCGAAGCGTCAGCACGAATAAAAGTTTTGGTTTATTTTTGTTTTTTTTGCTGACCAAACCCCCTACCATCTTCTCCATTAACTATCTACGCCTCATTAACATGTTAAAGTCTGTTTAATATAAAAAGCTATGTTAATTTGAGAAATATTTCCTTCTTTTAGCATATTAAAACGATATAACATATAACATGGTTGAGAGTATGTTAATATGTCAGTTAAGTATTAAACTATTATGATAAATAAATTATAAAAT
>NW_027109101.1:219883-224226 GCF_000696795.3 Halyomorpha halys
TAATAAATAAATAATAAAATATTACAGAGATCTTGCAAAAACATGTTCGTTCACTCCACATTGCAGTAACTCCTTGGAGGATATATCCGGTTTTTGAACAATATATCAGCTGAAGAATTTTCGATAAACTAGTTCACTTTGTTTTTTGGTCAGTAGTTTGAGTTCGTTGAAAACCTGCCGTTTTCGGCAATTATTTGAATCCAATTTAAAATACATTTCAGTAACTGCAAGATAATGGTACATGTGTTGTATTTTTTTCTAATTAATTACTATTCAATCAAACCAATTATATTCGGTATTATATGAAACTATTATAGTTTATGAATAATATGACACAAGGTAATTATATTGAAACGCCGTAACACTAGGCGTATTAATTGTAAATTATAATATTGCATTGCTTGCACAAGACATTACTTGCGGCTATGGCTAAAAATTACATGTTGATCATAGAGTTAGGCAATATATGGCATAACCGAAACATTAAAAGTTACATAACAAACATTCTTTATTACTGTCATAAACAATAATGTCCACAATTTCACATCTTATAAACCTCCCACGCTCTTAGAGGGAATCTTAGATATTCCTTTCAAAAGCTACAGTGCTTTCACCTCGCACACTAGCCCCATTCGATGGCATGTCTTGTACCTTACTTTTACTTCGTTGTAGGCTCCAGTTAGATTTTTTCCATTATTAATTAATTCCTCTATTCAATAAAAACACAAATTTACGATAGAGGATAGCAGAAAGGTGATGACATGAAAGTGTTCAATGAATAACAATAATTATATATTAAGTAAACATTTCTATCTTACATTCTCCGAATAAAATATAGGCTTTGAATAAATACAGACTATAGAAATATAAACTTTAATAATATTAATTAATCTAGAATTATCGGCTAAATAAATTTTAAAATATTAGATTAATTATTTTTATATATTCTTGTTTGAGAGTGGTTTAGTTTATTCTTAATTTAAAACAAATTTGGTTCTTTTTTTCTCTCAACCTTTATTCTTTACAATTTTTCCAACGTTTCGACCCTCAGACCATTCTCAAGGAATATTTTACCTTTTCCAAATCTTAAAAATGCAGGCTAATTGCACCTCTTCTGGTTCTGTTTTAAGATGCAAATGTAAATGAAGGAAGGGATAAAAGTATTTTGTAAAAGTTTAAATCTAAGAAAAAATTTTTTTGAAAAGGTTATATGGGACAAAGGCAATTAGCCTCCATTTTTAAGATTTGAAAAAGGAAATGACATCAATATGAAGGTATATGTTAGTTATATGGCTATGTAATATTACATATAAAGACATGTGGAGAATCTACCCATTGATACAACTGCAATAACATTTCTAGAAATGATCTCTAGGTCATCTTCTTTTCAGGGGCCTAGGAAGATTATCTGGTAATGAAAGAGAAGCCAAATTAAAAACAAGTGGGTTTTGGGTGGTTAGAAAGCTTATGAAAGGGATTAAGGATTTTAGATAGGATTTTGGATTGTAACTATTTGATAAGAGAGGAATTCGATGATTTAGAGCCCCAAAACTAAACTCCGTAAGTCCACATAGTCCTTATTATAATCATATAAATGAGTCTTATGTAATAAATAATAATCTATTTCAAAAATTTAAATTTTCTCATACCCTATAGTTGTTACAAATCAACATTTTCAATAAACATTTAACATATCTATCTACATTAGAAGATTCCACAGTAATTGTCAAATAATATCATTCTAAAAGTGGATATGTTTTCTTTGAATAGAAAACTTCTCAATTATTTATTTAATTTATTTTCTATTTTTATTTTTACTTTAATAATGATTATTACATAAATAGTCAAAACTATAACAAAATTATATCAGAAAGTTATTACAATATAAAGCGGTTATACATATACATTTGTAGTTATACATATAGTTGACCGTAAAAATTTATATATAATAAGATGGTCAGGGTTGCGGTCAAAAGAGAAAAAAACATATAAATATATAAAAAATAGTTGTAAACTATTTTTGTTTCTCTTCAAAGAACAAAAAAGAGAAACAAAAATAGTTTACAACTATTTTTTATATATTTATATTTTTTTTTCTCTGTTTTTTTTTTTATATATTTATATTTTCTTATTTGAGCGCAACCCTGACCATCTTCTTATATAAAAAACGGTTATAGTTGAAAGGAACCAAACAAACATCGCAAATGCTTAACAAAAAAAAGGCATATGTGATAAAGAAGAAAAAGAATATATATTTTAGATTAATTTTCTTTTTATATTTTCTATATAATAATAATTTATTTATTTGTTTATGGAGCAATCTCTGTACAAATAGTGTTAGCCTGTAAAGTACATAATTTAACAATAATTGTAGTAGTTTTACAAAAATGGTGAATTAAAAATTAAAAATATTAAAAGTTGCTTTTTAAAAAGCTATACTTCGAAAACTATTTAACGTAAATAATTCTATCAGGGCTCATATTTTAGCAAATTTACTCTTCTTTAAATGACATTCTCTTAGGTTTTCTTGTGTTGTTCCTACTTATTAAGATATAGAGCTCCGAATGAAAAATAATTTTTTTTTATCGCTTTGCTACATTTACATGAAATTTGTTAAAATTAATTAATGAGAATATCGTAAAAACTACTACTCTTATGAAGATAAGTGTCATAAACTATTTTACTGTAAGTTAAATTTCCTTTATTTTGTAGGTCATATGAATCTACAGATATATTTTTTCAAAAATCCTACATTTTATACGAACAACTAGAAATTAACATTTTGTGAGTTTAGTTTGTCAAATATCATAAAAACTACTAATCCTACAAAGACAAACATATTAACTATTTTGCAGTAAATTTAACTAGCTTTAATTTGAGCGCAGGCAAACATCTGTACGTCCAATGGTTTCTGAAATGAACTTTTTCATAAATCAATTTATTTTACCAAATATCATGAAAACTACTATTCCTACGAAGGTAAAGGGCATAACATTATTTATAGTCCATTAAACAAGCTTTAATTTGAGTGCTATTAGACATCTATACATCTCATAGTTCCTGAGATATAGATTTCTCAAAATAAATTAGCTAACTACTAATCTTTCAGAAGATTTTTAAGAAATTTTGCTGTTTAAAAAACTATATCTCGAAAACTATTGGACGTGAATGGCTCTTTAAGAGATAATATTTCAGCAAATTTACTCTTCTTTAAATAATGTTCTCTTAGATTATCTAGTGTTGTTGGTAGTTTTTAAGATATAGAGCTCCGAATGAAAAATTAATGTTTTTTTAACGTTTTGAAACAGCCGCCATTTTTTATTCCCCCTACCTATACTTGGCAGACTCATCAATTTCGACTAGTAATAATACATAGTTTTCATTAATGTAATAAAAAATTGGTGTGAGATAACTGCCTTTTTTCTCGTCTTGGGCTCTTGTACTAAATTGAATAGCTCTGAAGAAGACCTACAAAATAGGGCGAAACGTTGGACAATAAATTGTTGAAAACTATTTTGTTCTTTTTTTATCGGTAACCTGACCATCTTCTTTATATTTAAAAAAAAATAATCAGGAACAAATAATTGAACACTCTGAAAGCTTCAATAATCGTAACAAACAACTGTAATGACTATTTATTGGCTCTACAGACAAATTATCTCTTAGTGATTACAACCTTCTCTAAACTCTGATAATTTCTGAATCTGGAAACTTATCACGTTGGAATTGATGACAAATTACTCCGTCTCGAACGATAGCCGTACTTTCTAACTGTATAATACTCTTCTAACGGTTATCACTATGAGACCGATATAAGGTAATGAAGTAACTGACAACTGCAGTGCGATATGATTAGGATGTGACTCAGTAGGTGAGCAGATTACGAGCGAGTGCTAGATCTGAAGTAATCTGGCTGGAAGGAATTGGTGAATCACGGTGTGCGAAGATAGAGGCCGGCCTGCCTCGAAGGAGATAGAGCCCGGCCTGCCTCTGGTTAACGGTACCAACTCTCCGAGTGAGAGTGCTCTGTTAGTCCGTAAATAGCATAATGTGTTGAAATCGAATACTTCACTGATGCAAAACAACTTACGATACTATTAGGTGTACCAATGTTCGTTAATATATATATTTTATATAATCATTTTTTTTTTTTTTTTTATTTATTTGTTGATATTTACAACTGTATAAATGCAGGCTAATTGCACCTCTTCTGGTTCTGTTTTAAGATGCAAATGTAAATGAAGGAAGGGATAAATATGTTTTATTTTTCGGCCAAGACTCCCATTGTAGTCCTATACTGCCTAACCATGGTTGGGGATCAAAGTTCTTCATTTTGTGGGACC
>NW_027109101.1:224826-226441 GCF_000696795.3 Halyomorpha halys
TATCTTTATCCTCCAATTTCGACACCATTCTTCGAGGATTGTTATATAATCATAAATCGCATTTTCTTTCTCTACTAGGCGGTATGAGTTGTCAAAAACTAACATAAAAAAAAAAATTTATATTAAAACTTACAAGTAATATAATTTAATGTGTACTACTGTTACATGAAGGTTTAGTTCTAAAATTTTCAGTCATTCGGGTATCCACTAAGGATATATTTTCGTCGCTTTTATTTTTAACATCTTTATTGAAATTTACAACTGTATATTATATAATAGATTCAGTAAATTTGATCTGTTAAAATGGAATGTTACAGGCGTGTAGAGAAACTACCCATTAACACTCTAATGATATTTTACATTAGCAGGTCTCGTGGCCATCTTTTTTCCAGGCGCCTCGGAGGATTGTCAGGAATGGAAGAGGATGCAAGATTAGAAACTAGGGGGTTTGAGTGGTTAAAGAGTTTACAATGGAAGGAGTGATATCTGGTTCGGGCTAAATCGGTTACATAGGGAACATTAAGGTCTTTATGTATGATTTTATTCGTATAAGTAAGGAGCATTGAGGATTTTATGAAGGATTTAGGATTGTAAGGATTGAATACGAGAGGAATTCGAAGGTTTAGTGGAGCCCCAAAGCTCAACTCCATATGTCTAGATTGGCCTTATTACAGTCCTATAGATGAGTCTTTTGTAATGAGTTGGAAGTTTAGACCGTTTGTCTAGTAAGTACTGTAATAGACGAAATCCACGTGCAGTTTCCTGTCTTTTCAGTTTGGTGTGAGGATTCCATGTTAATCGTTTGTCCAAATGTAGTCCAAGGTAGCGGATCTGTTCGACAGGGGTTAGAGTAACATTATTAAATGAAACTAGTAGGGCAGTCGGTAGGTTTACGACGTTTTTCGTCTTGTAATGTTTTATTCAATGAGTTTGATAGAATAACTAAAAACTTAAAGTTTTTAAGAGGATCCATTGAAGGGATGCATTATAACTTTTAATTATTCAACTTTTGATATTTTGAAGATGTACAAGAATTGTAAGATTTATTATTCTAAGGTGTGTATAGCCAAATGTGGATAGGCTTGTCGATGCGGAACGATGAAGAAATTAGCATGTAGAGAAAATTGGGTCAGAGGAAGATTCCATGGATGGAGCCTCGAATATACTCCAATGTTTATAAGCAATATCTTCTCATCCAGAAGAGCGACGAAACGTAGCACAATTGGGTCAAACCAATCAGTTTTAACTAAGTGTACAATCTTCGTTATCTCTATCCATTTACACATGGACTCTATAGCCATGGATGAAAGGTCGGGAAATCACTAAGTAATGAGTTCATAAGGCAAATGGAGTCAACACACTCGATAATATCGATTTATCTAAACCGAAAGAATTCTTGACAAATTAAACTATATCCTGGAACCTGAATTGGGAACAGTCTGTCCACATTGTTAAGTATAATACCTGCCTCCTTAACTACTTTTCGGCTGTCATTAAAATTGAACTTTATCTGTTTCCTAATATATATTTTCTAATATAACGAATTTATAATTTTTAAGCTACCTATGTAACCGATCTAGCCCGAACCAGATATCACTCCTTCCATTATAAACTC
>NW_027109101.1:228381-229818 GCF_000696795.3 Halyomorpha halys
ATTGGAGTGTTACAGGCGTGTAGAGAAACTACCCAATGGTAGCACTCTAATGACATTTTACATTAGATGGTCTCGTGGCCATCTTCTTTTCAGGCACCTCGGAGGTTTGTCAGGAATGAAAGAGGATGAAAGATAGAAACTAGAGGATTAGAGTGGTTAGAGAGTTTATAATGGAAGGAGTGATATCTGGTTCGGGCTTGATCGGTTACATAGGGAACATTAAGGTCATTATGTATAATTTTATTTGTGACAAACTAAGGAGCATTGAGGATTTTACGGATCGGTTACATAGAAAACATGAGGTTAATACCTAACATGATTTAGATTTGTTTTATACTGATCACTATATTTAGCTAAACATTGAAATGAAAATCAAATCTCCTATGGGAGTGACACAAAATGAAGAAAACAGAATGATATGAAGAAACATATCGCCAAGACTCTGGTTGTACAAGCTATTATACCTAAATAAATAGAGAATAATATATTAACATTTTGAGGAGAAAAAACTTCTATATCATCTGTATTCTATATTTGTCTTTACTACGTTTCAGGTTTCACCATATTACATGCCTGTAATTATAATAATTAATTTAGCGTTATCAACAATTTTTTATGTAAACTTCCTAGGAAATAAAATCCAGAGTATAATATAGTGAAAAATGTAAATAAAATATATATTAACTGATATGACAGTTATATATGAAGTTCTATAATTTCGGACAGAACTGAACCGAGATGTGTTAAAATTGCCATGGAGTAAAATCTCATATGAAATGCTCATAGAAGCAAGAACTTGGTATTAACATAGATCCAGAATGATATATTAGCTATGATATTATTAAATTTCATTGAAAGCCTCGTGTAATTTATGTAGCGGTGGCGAGGAGCAGTCACTTCCAGCTTGAGATTGATAGTCCAGCCTGGAGAAAGGACTTTCACCTCCGGGGCCGTGAACTCAGCAAGTGTCCTACAAATCTAGTGTCATCCATTTAATGGACGGAGGAGATCTACTGGATAAATGTATAAGTGAATTATCATCTCCTAATCTAAAAAAATGAATATTAATTGATTAACACAACACAGTGGAAATCTTAGCAATCCCAACTTCGGTACTTTGAACACTAGAGTAATCCGAACTGGCGTTAAAAAATAAAATAAAATAAAATCAAAGCAATAACAGTTTTCAAATAAAAGTTCACATCTATATAAGATATTTTTAACTGTCCGATCTAAACAGTGGAACTTTTTAAAATCTAATTCCTATGAAAGTGCTCATAAAATATTTAGTTGGAATGAGGTATAATATCTATTGTATAAATCTTTTGAGTCTGTAATACTAATTTAATTAATAATAGATGTATGTATAATACAAATTTTGTTGGAGAACTCATATTTCTTTTAAAAATAAATTCAAAGATTATTTTCTAGTTGTTT
>NW_027109101.1:230974-233434 GCF_000696795.3 Halyomorpha halys
AGAAGAGAAAAAGTGAGAAGAAAAAATTGCATTGATAGTTGTTAAATAGATTTATGATTAATCGATTTATAAATAATAATTAATTATATTATATCGATTAGTAATTATATTATATCGATTAGTAATTATATTATATCGATTTATAATTAATTATATTATATCGATTAGTAATTATATTATATCGATTTATAATTAATTATATTATATCGATCTATAATTAGTTATATTTATTAATGATATTCGCGTGGTCTTGAAAGGCTGTTTCGTGGAAAAAAAACAACATTTTTTTACATTATTTTTCCTAATACTTTCTGTAGTCCGAACTTTTCATTATACAGCGTCTCGTAGAAATGAGAAGATACTGAGAGAGAAGAAGAGAAAAAGTGAGATGAAAAAATTGCATTGATAGTTGTTAAATAGATTTATGAATGATCGATTTATAATTAATTATATTATATCGATTAGTAATTATATTATATCGATTTATAATTAATTAATTATATCGATTTATAATTAATTATATTTATTAATGATATTCGCGTGGTCTTGAAAGGCTCTTTCGTAGGAAAAAAAATATTTTTTTTACATTATTTTTCCTAATCCTTTCTGTAGTCCGAACTTTTCATTATACGAAACCCTTCCCCTCTCCCTTCAACAATTATTTCGGATTATCGACATTACTCTGTACATAAATATCTACAAATGATGTTTTGATTTTTTTTCTTTTTATTATTTTCTAGAACAACACGGTACCGTCCATGGATATTTGAAATCCGCTTAAGCTCTCTTTTTCAAAAAACAAAAGAAGAGGCCTGGTGTCGCACGATAGCAAAGATACGTTTAACTTCTATTGTCCACGTTATCACGTTGAAAATTCTTTCAACTAAAAAAAAAAAAAAATCGATTTAACAACTATCAATTCGATTCTTTTAGTGTGGCCGGGTTCTTTCCTAAAACTATTTATCGAATATATTTATTTATTTCAAAACCTAGTGTTACCATCGGCGTTTCCTTTCACATACCTATATATAAAATATATTATCATCATGAAAAATTTCGAATCCGAATTTTCGACGAAAATTCATCTTTTGAAGTACCCTGAGTCCAAAAAAAACTTAGTCTCGCAAAACGTTCTGTTTGTCTGAAGCCTAGCTCAAAAACGAAATGTGGTACGAAAATAAAAGTACATTAGATTAATTTTTATTAATATATTCTTGTTTGAGAGTGGTTTAGTTTATTTAAAAACAAATTTGATCCTTTTTTCCCAAACTTAATCCTTTTAAAACCCCCCAACGTTTCGACCCTCAGGTCATTCTCAAGGATACCTTCATTTTGATGTCATTTTCTTTTTCAAATCTTAAAAATGCAGGCTAATTGCCCTTGTCCCATATAACTTTTTCTATATAATTCCTTCTTAAATTTAAAACTTTTACAATCAACTTCTCTTCTTTCTTTCATTTACATTTTGAATTCATGTCCTTGAGAATGACCTGAGGGTCGAAACGTTGGATGGTTTGTAAAGAATAAAGTTGATAAAAAAAGGATCAAATTTGTTTCTAAATAAAAGTACGTATTTAAGGCTAGTATATAGCCTGGGGTGTGACAGCAATCACTTCGCTAAAATCGACTTATCGGAAGTACCACTTGATATAATCGATTTTTCTCATTTTTTTTATTTTCTCCAAAATGTCTCTAACGATTTTCATTAAACTTTGTGAATTAATGAGCCATTCAGTAGTTTTCAATATCAGATAGGGCTTATTCTTATTGAAATAGATTAAAAGGACTTAAATGAAGAATTTTCAAAAAATCGTCAAGTAAAGTACCTTCAATTTTATTTATTTGAAAAAAGAGAAACAGTTCTTATTGTAGGCAATAATATACAATACATAAATACAAAAAATTAAAGAATTTTATAAACTACTAAAAGAGAAAAAAGAAAAAATAGATCCGATTCGAAGTTTTAAATTTCTTAGACAGTACAATCTTTCTTGATCGCATGCTTCCTTATCTTATGACAAACTTTCGTATTTTTGGCAGTAAAAAAATTTATATTTGTTATTTCCATTTCGAGAAATTCTAAAATACGAAATTTTATAGCAACAAAACTATAAAAATTATTTTTTCATAATTTTCCTCTTTACTGATCTTCGATTTTTTTTTTTTTTTTTGGAAATTAATAAATTAAGCCATAACTTCAACACGGAATCAATGGCCGACTCAAAACCTGGGGACGTAAGTGGAAATGGTATGATACTTTCACCGAATTTTTACTATTGAATCTTAGTACATATGCGAAAACCACAAGATTTATGCATGCATATAATTAATTTCAGCGTAAACTCTAAGGCAAATGCAATGCCTTAAAATATGGAAAAAAACATCGAAAACTTTGTTAATTTATCAATATTTTAAGAGAGTTTTTTTATTTTTATTTTTTTTTTTATTTATTTTTTTTTT
>NW_027109101.1:233574-234879 GCF_000696795.3 Halyomorpha halys
TTCATCAATATTACCTATTGCCCACAACTGTGTGGCAGATTGTAATATCTATCAATAAATAAATCTATCAACTAAAAAAAAAAAAAATTTATCAATATTTCTTTTAGTTTGTAAAATATGTGAAATTTTATATAAAATTGAACAAAGTAATAAATAAAATTTAAAAAATCAAAATTTTATATATAATCATTTTACTTTCTTGGGACTGGTTACTATTGTTTAAATAAAATAAATTGTATCTAATTAAGTGCCAAAACACTCTTTATTTCTTTAAAAATCGAACTGCAAAAAGTTTCTAAATCATTGATGTGAATTTAAAATTGTCCCTGAGAATGGCCGAATGGGCCGAAACGTTGAACTTTTCAATAAATAAATTTATCTGATACTTAAAATGGATACAACTTATTTCATTTAAACAAAAAAATAAGATGTGCATTTTAAAGTATAAATAAATAAGAAATAAAAAAAAAAAAGTATTTAAATGTAAAATATACAATACGCACTGTTATTAATACTAATTTATCCACTCTTTTAATGCAATACATTTATTGTAATTTGTTTTCACTTATTATAAATACTCATGTATATTATCATTTAATGTATACTTATATGTAATATTTTATTTTATATTTCCTAATATTAGCTTGCTGTAATATGTCATAATATGCTGCAATGTCATTTGTCAACCGTTAAATTAAATTAAATATTTTATTTTCTATTTAAGTCATTTTGACCACACCATTTAATTTATCCTTATTATTATTGCTTTTTAACAGTTTAAAACAACTGATATGCGGCAAGCGTGAAGACAATTGAAAGCAACTGCCTCAACTAAGCAGGAAAAGGCTATTGAAGGCATTAGTAGTTATCGAATTTACCCAGATACGCAAAATGTGGGTCATATTCCCAGATAAGAAAGGTCAAATATCCTACAGGGCCATCGTAATCCTGGAAAATGACGTCGGGGGCCGCCTACAAAAATTGACATATAGAGGTAAATGCTGATTAGTATTTAGTGCGGTGACTAACGCACGGATGAGGTTAACCATATATTATATTTATATAATATTTGATAATACATTTAATAAATATAATAATCATACTATAGCTTATTGTAAGTGATATTATTTAGTCTTATTGTGTTTATTTATTTTATAGGAATTTTTTATTTTTATACTACAAAGTTTGCATTATATAGGGTGTTTTTTTAATGCCCGATAGAACTTGAAATTGTAAAAAATAACACAAAAAATTAAATTGTAATCAAAATTTTTTTTTTATTCGAAAGATCAATACGTGACATTA
>NW_027109101.1:236004-241678 GCF_000696795.3 Halyomorpha halys
AAAAAAAAAATTTGATTACAATTTAATTTTTTGTGTTATTTTTTACAATTTCAAGTTCTATCGGGCTGAAAAAAACACCCTATATTATTTGTTGATCGCGGATTGGCTTTCGATCATTTTGATAAAAATGAAATTTTATATTTTTTTTTTTGTGGTCACCGCTGTAATTTCAAAATTTACATACTCTTTTGTATTCGGCTGTATTATTTTTCTTTGACTGTTTAAGAACTGTAGAGTCAAGATTAACGGAATAAGTAATCAATTATGCCAGATGTTACATTACAACTTTGTGTTAGTGCTAGGTAGGACAAAGCTAAAATCTCGAAGAGTGAAATGTTCAAAGAAATGACTGAATAAAAAAAAAAATTATAGTGGAACATTTTTTAAAACCAAATAATATAATATATAAAAGGAAGATGGTCCCGGTATGGAGAACAAAACTCAAATAATAATTAAACTATTTATTGTGAGCCAAGGTTTCGTCCCACTTTGCACTGCTTCATCAGGGATAAAAAAACTCAAAATACTAAAAAACATTTAACAAAATAAGAGAGTAGATAACATGAAAGTAAAAGCAAACTAAAGTCTGCCTATACATGATTTAAAATGTTTGAATTTTTTTTATAAAAATTAACAAACCAAATTAAAGAAAATAAAAATAAGATGGACAGTGAAAATCATAAATATTCCAGAACTACAAAAGGGTATTAGAAAAGTAATGAAAACGGAAAAAATAACAAATAAAAAGGTAATATAAAAATACAGTACATACCAAAAGATGAAAAATAAGAACACATTAAATGTCAAGAAAGACAGAAAGATAAGAAACAAAACTGGAGACTCACCTTATTGAATGTAAGAAAGCATAAAATAAGCTTAAGGCAGATGATAAGACCAACAGGATAGAGGAGAGGGGGAAATTGGCAGTTATGTAATTTGTGTTTAAGATTGTCCTTGAGAATTGGCCGAAACGTTAAAACTTTCAAGAAATAAAGAGAGTTTTGAGACTTAACTTGGATACAATTTATTTTATTTAAACAATAATAACCGATCTCAAAAATGTGAAAATATTTTATATAAAATCTTATTTTATTTTATTTATTACTTTTTTCAGTTTTATATAAATCTTCGCATGTTTTACATCATTTTAAACTATACCATGGTTTAAATGAGGAGAAGATGGTTGGGGGTGCGGTCAATGAAAAACACAAATAAGCATGATTAACTTATTTTAATGTGCCGACGTTTCGGCTAGAGTTTCTAGCCTTCTTCAGGGCTAAAAACAAAACAAGATAACAACCACAGTAAGTATAGAAAAATAAATAAATATAAAAAGAAAGTATAAACAGAATAATTTTACACATACAATGAATAATTTTACAAAATAGAATTAATAAAATGAAGTGATGAGAGAAGCGGGAAATAAAATGTATACATAGGTAATTGAAAAAGCGGGTACAATAACTTACTTAAGGAAATGAAATAAAAATAAAGTTATATAAAGCAAAGAAGTATGAACATATTAGTTATTATTAATTTAAAATTTAAATATGAAAAGAAAATTAAAATTGAGAGGAAGAAAATATATGTAACAATAATAGATGATAAAGAGGCAAATTATAAGTATAGTGTACAAAACTTATAACGCGGGTAAGGAAAATGGATAAAAGTGGAAAAAATAAGGGGAAAGAGTAAAATAAAGAAAGGGGAAAAAAAACAAAAAAGAAGAATAAAAACGAACCTGTTCGCTGGAAGATGGAGCGCCTAGTGGTTTATTACTATTATATTTACCATGGTTTATTTTTCATTCATGTTATTCTCTTACTTTGATACATCGTTTTAGTTGTTTGTATCTTTTCTAGCACTGATGAAGACATACAAAGTGGGGCGAAACCTTGCCTCACAAAATTAATAGTTAAACTACTATTTGAGTTTGTTTTTTTTTACCGCACTCGAATCATCTTCCTTTTATATATCATATTATTTGGTTTTAGAAAATGTTTCACTATACATTTTGTGTTATTCAGTCATTTCTTTGAACTAATATAAGGAATCCAGGAATTTAGCCTTGTCCTACTTATCATTAATACTAAGTTGTAATGTAACATCTGACATAATTATTTATTCCCTTAATCTTGACACCACAGCTCTTAAAAAGTAAAGGAAAAATAATACAACCGAATACAAGAAAGTGAGTAAATTTTTAAATCATAGTAGTGAAGACAAAACACAAAAATATAAAACTTCATTTTTATCAAAATGATCAAAAGCCGGTTAAGACGATTTAACCAAACACAGCAGTACAGGCCTTTAATAGGTTGATTTAAATATCTTCTTAAAACACGTAATATTATAATTATTTTCTTGATAAATTATTGGAGAAGATGGTCAGGGGGTGTGGTGAGCAAAAAAGAACATAAATTAAAAAAAAACTATTTATGCATGCCGACGTTTCGGTCTTCATCAGGGGATCCTTAAACTGTTTTAGCTAGGATATCTACTAAGCTCCCTGATGAAGATATGAAACTCAGGTCGAAACGTCGGCATGAATAAATAATTTTTTGTTTACTTATCTTCTTTTTTTGCTGACCGCACCACCCAACCATTTTCTCCAATTATTAATCAAAGGTCAACTATCTACACTAATTATTTCCTTGATATTTTTACAATACAACATTAATTGTTTTTATAATAGGAGAAACAATCACAAAGTTGATTGGGCCCTGTTTAAGAGGCTCTTCAGAAATAAATACTACAAACCTTTACAAAAAGAGAATGATTCACGATTTAAAACTCTTTTCATGAAGTTTAGAAGTTGGGAAACACAAATTATCAAGTTGTTCCATAATACAATTATCATCCTGAAAACTTTTGTTTGTAAATTAGTAAATCATGGATGATATGATTAGCGGGTTTTGTACCACGTCTCTACCGTTCTGGTTTGAATGTCAATTTTATTCGGTTTGTATTTCTGTTCAAAATATTAGTTCACTTCATGATAGTGATTTAGTCCCAATTCAACAATGTAACATAAAAAAAAATGGTTATTTTAAGATATGCATGTAATCTTAGCAAAATTAAAATATCTAATACATAAAAATTAATATGAGGAACAAATGGTTGGGGATGCGGTAAGATAACACAAATAAGTTGAAAAAAATGTTTACTAATCCTAACGTTTCGGCCGGAATTTTCAGCCTTCACCGAGGCTAAAAACAAAGATCAAGATAACAACCAATTAATAAAAAAAGAAAAATGTATACAATATGGTTGAAGTAATGAAGAATGTTTAAAGTAAATTCATTGGTTGTTATCTTGATCGATGTATTCTTTCTGAAGAATTACAAAAACATATTACTGATTCTATCATATGACTGTTTATTCACTAAAAAGTAAAAAAATAAAAATAAAAATAATAATGAATATTTCATTAAAGTAGATCAACCATTTTTTTTACGGAGAAAAATAAAGTTAGTCACTTCATCTGTATATTAATGAACTGGACTGCTAGTTAGTTACGAGCTAGTAGTTGTTACCAGATCAGGATTCGAGACTCTCTGTGGGTGATAATTTTTTTATTCTGTTATAACAGCCGTGGATAAACTCTAAATTCATTAAAGACTCTAGAAGCTACCAAGTACAAGTAACCTTGATTGAGAAATAATATTTGATATTAATAGTTGCTGACTACACTGTCGCCTTGCACGACCGTTGGTCAAGAAACAGTACTTCTATATCAAGCACTAAACCCTTCAAACGAATAGATTGGTAAGGGTTTTCATATTATATTATTTAAAATAAAAATATATATACAGATATCACCCAAATTCTTTCATTTCACCGCAAGAAAAATATTTATACAAAAATATATCTTCCTTTGATGACATGAGACAGAAATTTGTAAATTTTAGAGCCATCCCATCTAATAAAGTATATTACTATGAATTTCTTTTTTATTTTTTTTTATTTATTTATTGATATTTACAACTGTATAAAAAATACAAGTAAATTTGGTCATAATGACATCATGATAATGATATGATACAGCATGTAGAGAAACTACCCAGTGGTAGAACTCTAAAAACATTTTACAATAACATGTCAGGAGGCCATCTTCTTTTCAGGCGCCTCGGAGGATTGCCAGGAATGGAAGAGGAAGCAAGGTTAGAAACTAGGGGGTTTGAGTGGTTAGGGAGTTTATAATGGAAGGAATGATATCGGGTTCGGGCTAGATCGGTTACATAGGGAACATTTAGGTTTTTATGGATGATTTTACTAGTAACCAAATAAGGAGCATTGAAGATTTTGGATTGTAAGGATTGGATACGAGAAAAAGGTTTATTGGAGCCCCAAAGCTCAACTAATCTTAACTTTAACATTTTTGAAAATGTTTCGTTTTACATTTAGTCTTTTGAAAGTTCCAGTTGTTTTTTAAATATTTTTTATGTATCTCAAATTGTATTATTTTAGTATTTGTGATTTTTTTTGGTCGATGTTTCTTGTTTTCTTCTCTTTTATTTAGTTTTGTTTGTTATACCAGACCAACCGACACCCTCTCTCTGTCTTTATTTTAAAACATCAATAAATAAATAACAGATTTATGTTTTGTTTTTTTTTCACTAAGAAGAATAAATTGTGATTTGAAATACGAGTTGTTCATCTGATATTTAATTTCCCTAAAATATATGCGTGAAAATCCCTTTTAAGAATTTTATTCAATATATAATAATAGAGATGGAATAAACGAACCTTATGTGACTTACCTTTCATTGACTGGATAAGGTTAAAGACCGCAGCTGCCAAGATCCTGACGAGAAGAGGCTCTTGAACTTAAGTTCCCCGACACCAACGCGATCTGTTTACTCCAAATTGACACGTAACAAGTCAATCGACAAACTCATACTGCTTCTCCAAAGCCAAGACTTGACAGAACAGTTTCAGCTGAGAAGTACGTGAGACCCAAGTTGTAAACTATTTGGCCAATAGTTACAAACCCACTGGTGAGAATAACATTCTGCGAAGTATTGCCAAAGTGTATTGTCTATATTACGTGTCTTAATTGTTGCAATATGGCTCTCGGGCACTAGATATGACAAGAATATAGGCACGCTAGCTTAACGCAATACCAGCTTATGTCATTATATCCTTATAGCTTAAGGAATTTTAATTTGTTTACGTAGCATTTTTTTTGTTGCAGTGGTCATTAAAGGTATACAAAAATAGTAAAAAGAAAACTATTTATTGTTAACCAATGTTTCACCCTACTAAGCAGGGGGGTACTTACAGGGTATTAGAATACATAAAAATAAATACAATCTAGTTATTAGAAAATAGGCTCCTGATTAAGCCCGGCGATGTGGGACGAAACGTTAGCTCACAATAGTTTATTTACTATTTAAGTTATTTTATAATTCCATATTCCTATATAGTAATTATTTATATAATCCTAGAGGATTGAGAATTTCGTAATCAACATACGCATAGTACATTGTCAGAAAAGGACATGGCTGACGATAGAAAACATAACACGCCCTAGTTAGTTCGGAGGAGAGGGGGGTAATTTTGCAAATGTTACACACTAAAAGAAAGGCTGGCATTAGCATGAAGCGAAGCGGAGAGAGAAAACAGACCGGTGATATCATATGCCACATCGCTAAAGTGAAACATTATATAT
>NW_027109101.1:241728-250537 GCF_000696795.3 Halyomorpha halys
TATATAATGAAACATAAATGTCTGGCGTACCTTGGTCCTAGGAAGTATCCAAGATAATATGGAAATACTCTATTAAGAGAAGCAGAGGAAATCAACTTGCAAGTAAATGAAGATAAAACAAATTATATGAATGAAACAAATCTTACTTGTTTAAGTGTAATGGTTTTTTTAATATACATCAACAACAACGTTTCGGGAATATCCCTCATCTTCAGGTTTCTATAAAACCAAATTCAACAAAACTTATAACATTACTAATATATCATATATACATCAAAACTATTCATAAACTATTTACCTTATAAAAATATTTTATATATAAAGTATAATTATGTCCTTATTTTGTCATTAGTGCAAATATTGAATCATATTATTGTGACTTAATAAATAAAACAACTTTTTATAATATCAACAATTATGTATTTTTTAGGAGAATAATTACCTTCCTGAAGGTTATCTTTCATTATGATAACAACCATATAGACTATAAACAATTATCTCCTACCTGTATTACCACAAAGATAATTATAGTTTATATATAAAATATTTTTATAAGGTAAATAGTTTATGAATAGTTTTGATGTATATATGATATATTAGTAATGTTGTAAGCACATGTTATAAGTTTTGTTGAATTCGGTTTTATAGCAACCTGAAGAGGGAGGTTTTTGATACATTTGATTACAGAGAACTGGTCGAATCAAACTCAGCTAAGCTCGTGAAATTAATGTTATTTAGTTAGTAGTTTGAAATATTATTTTCATAAAGAATTATTTATAAATTTTCTTTATTCTGACCAAAAATAAGATATTTCGTTGTATACCGTAGCCGAACTTGCTACCGAACTTACACCTGGGGTTGGGCCTAGAGCGGTAAAAGCTTAGCAAATAATCCCCCCTAACCGCTAACAACTGTATGTTTGTTCCGATACTTCACACTTTCAGCCTAATACGTCCAGAAAACATTTTTTTTTTTTTTAAATCAATATTATTTTATAATGTCATGGTATTTTTGTTATTCGCTTTAAAATATCCATTTTCTTCTGCTAGGAAAAATAGAGAGAGAGATTACTTATTGCTCTCTGTTGCATATAAAAATTTTATTAATCACGTAGTAATATTTGATTTTACTCTATCAATAAACTGAAAAAAGAAGTCTTTAATATACAACAAATGTTTTAGTGATCACCGTGTAATATTTTATTTTACTCTCTCAGCAGATTGAAAACTTTAATCCTGAAAAGTTAGAAAAACTTACCTGAACAGTAAGATAAGAAAAGGAAGCACAATATATTTATATTTATTACTTATATTGAAAAAAATAATACAATCTCAACTACAGAATACATGTATATTACAGATGTACAGTTTGAACAACAAATAGTACAATTAAATGAAGGTACCCCCCTAATTATACTAAAAATAAAAATAAAATATAAAGAAATATGTATTTATAAAAAAATATTGTTGATTCAAAATATTATCCGTTACCTATCAGTCAATTCTAAACAAGTAGATATCAAGTTATACGATTAAATTGATTATAAATGGAGCACCAAAGCTCAACTCCGCATGCTCTAGGCCTTATTATAGTCATCTAGATCAGTCTTTTGTAACGAATTGGAAACAAAAAAAAAAAACGAATTGGAAGTTTAGACCGTTTGCCTAGTAAATAAAATAACGTTAATGTTGATAACTTTTATTTTAATATTTACAAATTAGGGTCGTATAAGTTATGCAAAAGCTTGCATAACACGGACACTACATTATCACGTGATGATATATAATATGATACATAATGTCGTCATTCATCAACAGTAATTAACTGTTTATCTTATAATTAAAAATATTTTCAGCAGTAATTATTTATTATTTTAATATTTAGGGGTGTCAGGGAACGACACAGCAAGAAAAATGAGCTGACTCTGAACAAAGAACCAGAAATGGAGAAGATACGATTCAAAAAACAATTCACAACACACAATGCCCTAACTCCTTCCGCTAATTAACAGCTTCAAAGCACAAAGGGCTGTCTAATATTTTTCTTTTAAAACGACAACAAGGACCTTGTCTTAAAAAAATAATTTAATTAAAAAAAAAAGAAAAAGAAAACAAGCAAAATAGATATTCTAATAATAGGAATGTATAGCTGTAAAGAAAAAAAATACTATTTGTCATGGTAACTATGCATGTTTTTTCATATAGTTACTGCTCCGTTCCTATGAGAACCCCTAACATTAAAATTATGGATATTTCTACAGGGAATTCTAATGTATTTAGATTTTAGATTCTAATGTATTTTAGAACAGTTATTCTTAATATACTTACAA
The DNA here is from genome assembly GCF_000696795.3 of Halyomorpha halys. Lineage (NCBI taxonomy): Eukaryota > Metazoa > Arthropoda > Insecta > Hemiptera > Pentatomidae > Halyomorpha > Halyomorpha halys. Next base: position 244,058 of record NW_027109101.1, read on the forward strand.
TTATGGAAGAAAACGTTTCTTTGCTTACATTATCACCTACTAAAAGAAAGCAATGATTACTTTCGAACGGGTAAGTTTTACGTTCTTATCAGCAAATTAAGATAATAAAAAGATGAAATTAAAATAGATAGAGGATAGAAGATATCATAAAGAGAAATTGAGGGTCCTATCGACGAGGCATCGATTTGTGTTGAGGCTTTATTTTAACTATTAGAATCAATATCGATAAAATTTAATTGAAATTTCAAATGTATTTTTCTGGAGTATAATGATTGTACGGGATATATATAGGATCCAAGATTTCCTACAAATATTTTGGTGATATATTTTTAGCACTTTATTGTGCCTCTTACAGTAGACAGTTTCAAATTCCTCGACTCTATAATAATATCAATAAATCATCAACGGGCTGAGATTGGCCAGCGTGAACAGAGTCTTTTTCTATCTGTCAAGAATACTGAAATCCCGGAAAATCTCTACAAACTTGAAACTAAAGGCTTAAAATGTCACGATAAAGCCAGCTCTGATATACGACTACCTGGCGACCTGGGCTCAAACAGGTATCCTATAAAGCATAATCAAGAGATTTGAAAGGAAAATCGTCCATACAATAACAGAAGCTATCTGGGATCACAGTTTTAACAAAAAGAAGAGAAGAACTCACAGTGAACTACTTGCAGAGACTGATCAGTCAGTATCTCATGATATGAAGGCAAGAAGGTTAAGATGGGCGAGACATATGATTCGAAGCAATCCATCAAGACGTCTCCCCACAACACTAACTGTTAATATCGTTGAAAAGAGACTACGTGGGAGGCCAAAAACCAGATGCATAACCGACAAAGATGCGAAAAATCTGCATGCAGCAAACTGGAGAGTTCCCAAGACAGGCAAGTGTGGTTAAGGCGCAGTTCTTTGCCACCTGAACACTTTTGCGGTGCAGGTTTGAATCGGGCCTGGGGGATGACTATTTTCGTTGCTCTGGCGGACCCACATAATGAAAGATGATTCCCCGCCGTGGTTAGAATAGGTTGGCTACCCCTAAATAACCCCCCCTTCTCACGTATTTCAGAAATAATTAGGAAGAGTTAGTTTGGGTGGCCAAAGATCTACAAGGTCTGTAGAGTCAACCGGAAAAATAATCATTCTTTAATAATTTTATCAAATAAAAAAAAAAAAGGTAATTTAACAATTGTTATTTTTAGTTCTGTTTTCTTACGAAATTTTCGAATAATGCACTTTAGGGTATGATTCATTAAACGGTCATAAATGCTACATAAATAATGGGAAAGCAGTAGCCCACGATAGGCAGGCGTGGTTCGGGCGGCCAAAGATCTAGAAGGTTCTAAACAATAAAATGGAATGTTCCAGCCAGGGGTTCTCATCCATTTGTTACGTCTGAATAGATTGATGAAACTTCAAGCGGAGGTGATATTGATCTGTGACAAGATAATGTGTGACTTGATCTCGTATTGTGATTTTTCAAGTGCTTCAGTTTCAGCAAAGATACGTCCTGTCTTTAGGCACTCAACTGAAAATTCCTTATCGGCCTCACGGTGCTGCTAATAGACTCTACATGGTTCATTCTTCTTCCAGTTTTTAAATATCTTCATTCCTTATACCTTGCACTGTCGGATTTCAAAGATGGGAAGTCAGATAATTTCAAATATTTCTCTCATCACAGTGATGGTTGTAGAAGAGCTTGCCATTAATTTACTTGCTTCCGATATCAATACTCAACTAAGAAAAGACCACGCTTACTTTCCTCAGCAAATAAAGTCTTGCAATAGAAGCCTTTGGATCTAAAATCCATCTTCTATTTCTGTAACGTAATAATAATAAAGGGACGTTACTCAGAATAAATAAAACTTTATGTCACTTGTTAATAATAGTATCACCATCTTAGAATAATAAATTGTAATGAAAACAAGATAAAACTTAGTAAGTTTTTATTTGGTAAATATCATGGTTACTAAAGATTATTAGACCATATGGTTACATGATCACCAGGTTATTTAATCATATCAATATATATCACATTTCCCCCCTCTCTTTTTGATACCATACAAATAATTTAATAGGTAGCAAAGTCTTTCAAATAGGATCTTTTAAATCTGCAACGGTTGGTTAGAATAATTATCTTGGTGAATTGTGTACATGGAATTTTTTTTAAAATCAAATATGTATTGGGGGAGTGGCGGTTAATTTATGAAAATAAACGAAAATTTATTGTTGTATCAGATTCATAGAAAGGATACATGAATTTATACAGAATGGGCAGTAAACTTTAAACTATAAAGTATAAATATCACTAAATACATTTAAAAAATAATATTAATTATAGAAGATTTTGTGTTAAAAATAAATAAAAAATAGTTTTGTTTAAATGTGTTTTTATTATTTTCTTTTAAATAATTTAATTTGTAAGAAGTGACGATACTATAATTAACAAGTATCGACTTTATTATTTTTATAATTTTTTTTTAATTACCTATATTTTATAATTATGATTATTATATCATTGTTATATGCCAACTAGCTATCTTTTTAAGCGCGTATATATAGCATATAGCGTATACATAGCCTGATAGGTTCATTTAAAAAAAATTACATTGATAAATAAACTTAGTTTAAAAAAAATAATACTTTTTACATGATGGACTTTCATGAGTTTCGAGTAGTAGGTTTCTCCAGCACATACGTCAATTTCCAAAAGAAACAGACCGTAAACATTGAAGCAGTTCTCTTCCACTCAATAAATCTTTATCCTTTGTACCGCTCCAAAGATCTTGAGAGCAGCATCTACGTAACAGTCTTTGGATAGATTATCTTTGAATAACGTGTAGACGAATTTATAAATAGTTCACTCTGTCTTAGTTTCAAAGAAAATTAATAACGCTGAAGAAATAAAGACCCATTCATCGCGAATTTAAATCTAAATAATTGATGAATAATTATCGACATATTTTTAATTTTTAATTAATTTTTTTTAGCCTATGGAGTTGAAGCGCAATTATTAATTTAAAAAAAATTCAATAAAGTAGTTGAGACTGCACGTACGTAAGATAGAGAAACGGTATTACTTAATCGGTCCAGTATGAATTACATCATCCGTCAATATAAATAAACGTTGGCTACTTTTAAAACATAAATAAATATTTAAAAGATTGCTTTCAATGGCGCTACGCAATCATGATATTAGTTTAATCGTTTTAATCTCCTTGTTTAGCCTGTCTAGACTCCAGACATACATTCCTGTGTTTTCCCAGATTTTAAAGATAATACATTTTTAATTATGAGAGATAGTTGACCGTGGATGATAAATGAGGAGAAGATGGTTGGGGGTGCGGTCAATGAACAACACAAATAAGTATGATTAACTTATTTTAATGTGCCGACGTTTCGGCTAGAGTTTCTAGCCTTCTTCAGGGCTAAAAACAAAACAAGATAACAACCACAGTAAGTATAGAAAAATAAAAAATATAAAAAGAAAGTATAAACAGAATAATTTACACATACAATGAATAATTTTACAAAATAGAATTAATAAAAATTGTTACATATATTTTTATTATTATTATTATATTCAAAAATTGTTACATATATTTTCTTCCTCTCAATTTTCATATTTAAATTTTAAATTAATAATAACTAATATGTTCATACTTCTTTGCATTATATAACTTTATTTTTATTTCATTTCCTTAAGTAAGTTATTGTACCCGCTTTTTCAATTACCTATGTATACATTTTATTTCCCGCTTCTCTCATCACTTCTTTTTATTAATTCTATTTTGTAAAATTATTCATTGTATGTGTAAATTATTCTGTTTATACTTTCTTTTTATATTTTTTATTTTTCTATACTTACTATGGTTGTTATCTTGTTTTGTTTTTAGCCCTGAAGAAGGCTAGAAACTCTAGTCGAAACGTCGGCACATTAAAATAAGTTAATCATACTTATTTGTGTTTTTCATTGACCGCACCCCCAACCATCTTCTCCTCACAAAACATTTTTCTTTATTCTTTTCAATACACTGTTTCTTAATGATCCTATAGGACTTAAAGTGTAATTTCCTATCATATCTCTTTTTTATATATTACTAGCTGACCCTGCCATGCTTCACATTTGCTATTGTTGAGGATGTAAATAGATATAATGAACACAATTGATAGTTTGATTTATATTATTGTAACGAGCTTATCTCGTTGGGAAGAGAAATGATAACCGATCGATTTGATCGGTCCGTTCGGGAACGATGTTTTTCTTTAGATGAGTGTAAAAGAAAAAAAAGACTTGTGAATATTTTGGTTACTTTTGTAATAAACTTTTTTTTTTTGTTTTTTTCTTTGCGGTTTGTTTCTTAGCCAAGGTATCACGCAACATTATTGGATTTTGTTAAATTAAACATATAAGTATACTTTATTATTATGACTTGGTAACATAAATTGAACCAATATATGCGATGACATTTGTTTTTAGTAGCATCTCACGAAAGGTTGGTAAGTAGAAATTCAGCTTTCCAATGGTTCTATTAACGTAGGAATTGGATAAAATACAGAGGAGTAATGAACGATCATATGTATAATATAGCTTAATGGAATCAGCGATATTTTTTTCTTACTCCTTGGAAAGAGACGAATCTATCGATGTAAAATAACTGTGAAAAAATAACGTATACTTTCTGAACTACAGATCAAAAACGTTCAGTTTTGTTCATATCTTATTTTCTATTCGAGAATTCGTGGATCTCATTATCTTTAAACCTTTCCATGGAGAAAGGGAACAGTTTGAATAAAACAGCAAATAAAAGCAGTTGATGTAGACTGAAAAAACAGACATTCAGCTTTCTAATGGTTATATTAACGTAGGAATTTGATGAAATGAAGAGGAGTTATGAACGATTATATGGGCAATAGTCACCGGAAGAAAAAAAAAATCCTGCAAATAAATCAAGTTGAAAAATTGCTAAGTTTTAATTTTTTTAAAAATGGTATTTATTAGTTTGAGACGACTCTAAAAATGAATATGAAATGTTTTTTTTTCTTAAAAAATAAAAAGTTTGCTGACCTACTTAACCCCAAGCCACATTATTTCTTTATAATTTTTTTGCAAATATAGCTTAATAGAATCAGTTATAGTTTTTTCTTATTCTCCGAAAAGAGACGAATCGATTAGTGTACAATAACCATGAAAAGAAAGTATACTTTCTGAGCTACAAACCAAAAACGTTTAATAAAAGGAATATTGTCCGGGTGCAGTCAAAGAAATATTCAAATATTGATTAAACTATTTATATTGGTCCAACGTTTCGTCCCACCTTACAGGGCTTCATCAGGGCTTTCAGACTCCAAGCCAGAACCAAAGTCAATTTCGTTTTAACCTTGGCTCAATATTAATGGTTTTATCACTATTTGAGTTTTTCTTTGACTGCACCTATTACTAACCTCACCTATTGATGCACCTGGACTATTATTATAAACATTTACCTTTTATTATTGGTTAGTCAGTGATTTTTCAAAAACGTTTAATTTTGTTCAGAACTTATTTCTACTTGAGCATTCGAGAATTTTATTATCTTTAAACATTCCTTTAGCGAAAGGCGTAATTTTGAAAAAAAAAATAACAAAAAAAACCAGCACATCAATCGGTCCAGTAATTCAAATATTTATTGTGGACGATGACTCCACCATTCCCTTTAATATATCGATTTTTTTTTTCAGCTTTTAAACCTATTTATTTGTTTGTTTTAAATTATTTATTTTTATTTATTTATTTTTAACTTATTTGCTTTTTAATTGTTCTACTGCTGTGGCTGTTTTATTTTCTATTTATTTCTACATTTTTATTTATTTATTATTTGTTTTAATTTTCATTGTATTGTTGTAAAGGATTGAATGAGTGTTGCGGATCACTGAAGAAGGGAGGTATGAGAAAGTCGAATAGAGAGAATAGTGTAGATAGGATTGAGAAAAAAAAAAAAAAAAAAAAGGAAAAGAATGAATAAGGAAAATATACTATAACTATGTGTGAGAAGAATATGGAAGAAAAATATACATAAAAAAAAAAATTGTTTTTAAAAAATAATATTTGAAATACATTGTATTTAGTTTATAGTTAATTATTGTTAAAAAAAATAATGAAGTAGCAAATTATTTTTCCTATCTTTATTTATATATGGCAATGTTTATACATTCATGGACTTATAAGTATGCTGTGTGTTATACTTTAAAATACCTATAAATTTATAATTTGGAATATACTATTAAACATCAAGAGGGAAATGTATGTAATGTGTACAATATAAAAATTAAGCAAAAAATCTATAATTCATAGCTCAACGTAAATATGAATATTTCTTTCAGTATGGATTTTGGATAATTTAAAAAACAAATGAAAATAAGAACGAAAATTAAATAAAATTAATTAGTTATAAAATTAAATTAATTTAAAAATTGAACAATTAAATTAAGAACAAT
>NW_027109101.1:250593-255991 GCF_000696795.3 Halyomorpha halys
AAAAATATATAATATATCAGGATATTTGGGATAAGATCCCAAAATAAAGCAATATGTCTCAGTCAATTCACGTAGCACATCTCATATTAACAGCTAAATAAAATATTAAATAAATAAAGATATAAAATACTCCAGAGCAGTTCTACATTAACAAGAGGAAAAATATGGTAAAAGTAATATATTTGAGAAAGATTATATTCAAACGGATTATTGTGTAAGTGATATTTATTTGGATAGGAAGACATGGGTGCCATTACCATAGGGTGGGCATTTACTGGTCGAGTCCATTTTTTTTTAAATTTACAATTCCTTTTAATTAATAATATATCAGATTACAAATAAACTGGTGCTAGTATTGTCTGATGCAGCTATTTTCCCTGGCATACTACTTGCCAGTAAGCGTTTTAAAAAAATATTTTAGGATCCAGTCAATACTACTTATTTTATTATTTACCATGAAATGTATAGAATTTAACGGTACATAAAGATAATAATTCGACCTCCACGTGCGATTATTATGCTTAGATTGCACCATTCTTCCTCAGGACGCATCCCTGAGATTATTACGAAAGTTCTCTTAAACGCTAAAGAATTACAGAATTTCGGAAACGCATTGAGGAAGCCGGCAATAGCTAAATGTTTACCATAAATTATGACATCCTCAACAGGCCGCAGTTCCTGTCACGGTCCTGGACATCGGGGTCCGAAATTCTTGAGGATGTCCCCGTCGTATGGCAAAAAAGTAGTCCTTGAACGAGAGAGAGAGAGAAATACTTTATGTATCTATGCTGCCTAAATACATCAGGTTGCTATCTCACACAGCATACTTATCAATCCGTAATCGGACATATATAAATTACACATACATGGTATAATCAGAAAAAAAAGAGATACAATAATAAGATATAATAAACATTCCCCCCCCCTACAGTTTCCTTTTACAATCCATTTCGGTCTGTACAACAAATACAAATGGTTCAATTCATTCCTATTTTTCTTTCTCATTTCTGCTCCTCCAATTTCACCCTTTCACAATTTTTCAATTCACCCGATCAACAAATTCGCACTCCGGAATTCACCCTCCTAGATCCTCTTCAGTGACCCGCTAAACAAATTCAATATTAGACGGTAATGTGAGATCAGACCATCATTCATAGTCACAGCAGTAGATCAGCTGTGAAAAAAAAAAAAGTTTGAATTTAAGAAATTTCTAAAGGACACCCTGATCTAAAGAATCACCCCTGATAGAGTATTTCACGTCCTAGATTTTTTTTTTTTTTTTTTTAATAATGTTAATATTGTCATCTGTCAATTCATAAAACCAATTATGTATGTTTTAATTAATTTAGATACAGGATTAATTTTTACTTTTAGTTGTAAAGACTTATATTTTTACTCTGTGCACCTACAAAACGAAAACGTTTTAAAACTAGCCACCTTGATGGTTTCATATGTAGTCATTTAGAAATAAACAAACAACACTAATTTTGAGATTCTAAATTATTACGTATTTTTCTGTAAGAATTTTCATTATTATTTTTTTTTTTAAAAACAACCATGGAATACTAGACAGAATTGGGTAATTAAATCATAACGTTTGTAGTTACTTTAAGTATACTTTCGGAATAAATATAACCTCTAATGAAATTACAATTTGAATCTTGCATTATACTCACATCGAAGTGATCTTCACAATAATATATTCTACAATTTAGATTCGATAATAATTTTGGACCCCTTCTAGCCAACTTTAACAAAATGTTTCTACTTTTGATATCTTTTTCCAATTGGATAAACAACTTTTGTGAAGTGTCTGTTGTAGTATTTTTGCAATTAGGTATTGCACAAGAATGATAAGGAATGCAATTCCTAATAGATAATTGCTTAAATAACAAAGAAAACGAAATAAATTAAAATAACATTTCTCAATGAGTAGATAAGCCTGGCGTATGTTAAGTCGAAATGACGTCATTTCAAAACAATAATGGCGGCTTGCTTTTTTGCGGGGCAAAAAAAATTAAATTTTAATAATTTTTTTTTGGCACTAAGTAGCGATTTTATTAAACGCTATTAATTTAAATTAATTATTTTTTATATATGCTTGTTTGAGAGTGGTTTAGTTTATTCTTAATTTAAAACAATTTTGATCCTTTTTTTTTCCTCTAAACTTTTATTCTTTAAAATTTCTCCAGCGTTTCGGCCCTTCACTTACATTTACAACTTTCAACTGTTTTTAAGTTGTAAATATAAGTGAAGGAAGGAAGGAAAGTGTTTTGTAAAAAAGTTTTAAATCTAAGATATAAATTTTTTAGAAAAAGTTATATGTGACAAGGGCAATTAGCCTGCAATTTTATGATTTAAAAAAGAAATTACATCAATATTGAAGGTGGTATCCTTGAGAATGGCCTGAGGGCCGAAGCGTTTGAGAAATTTTAAAGAATAAAAGTTGAGAGGAAAAAAAGGATCAAAATTGTTTTAAATTAAGAATAAACTATTAATTTAATTAGGTCTTATAAAACTTATGGGAAAAATCTAGCGGTTGACCGTGATCATGACCTAATCACCTCCTTGCACAACCGTTTTTCTAGTAACAGTACATCCTAAAAACATACTGACCTTTCATTGGTTGTAATCGGATAGATTTTCATTTTATTTTATTTTTTTCATACTTTATAATACTACAATATCACAAAATAGTAAAGGAATTTTTAATTTTTTTTTTTACCAACATGCACACACAGTTCTATATTATATAGAAGAAGTAGAACTGTATGATAGATATTTAATTTATTACACCATTTTCATGTCCTATAATAGGGATCAATACAATGCATTTTTAGAGGAAAAACTTTATTCAAAATCAACAAAGTTTTACTGTCCAACTGCCCAATCATTCAGTTTCAATTTCAGGCAATTTTTAAATATTACTCGATTAAACTATCTTAAAGTCTCCTCTTCCCGTTTTAAGCTAATATTTCAAAAGTGATATAGAACCATCGCTCCCCTGGAGGTCTTGGTGGGGTGGGTCCGGCGGGGAAGGATTGCCTTTTTTTGTGTTATGAACTCCTCTTGTGTGATTGTGACATGTCGTACATCGACCAACCTACTCGCTATAATTGTCTGTTTGAAAAAAAACAGATAAGTAAGGCTACCATTGAATGCGGAAGTAGAGAGTATGTATTGTAATTCACGCCTACAATTGTACATGCTAAAGAACGTCTTCGTTTATAAAATCCTTTATTATTCCTGAAAACTCCTTCTTTGAACACATTATTATTTTTTTTTCTAATTCATAGCTTCTTCTTTAATATCATATCTACATCGTCTTCAATATACAACATCGATATAAACCATATTTTCCCAAGCTTGTATAAGTAGAGAGAGAAATACTTTATTCATCTATGGTGCCCAAATACATCAAGTTGCTACATACACAGCATACTAATCAATCCGTGATCGGACATATATAAATTACATATAATTACATAGTATAATGAAATAGAAAGAAAACATTTTTTTTCCCCCTACAGTTTCCTTTTACAATCAATTTCAATCTATACACAAAATACAAATATTTCAATTCATTCCTTTTTTTTCTTTCTCTTTTCTGTTTCTTCAATTTCACCATTTCACAATTTTTAATTCACCCGATCAACAAATTCACTCTCCCGAATTCACCCTTCTAGATCCTCTCCAGTGACCCGCTAAACAAATTCACTATTAGACGGCAATGTGAGATCAGACCATTAATAATAGTCACAGCAGTAGATCAGTTTACCAAAAAACAAACTAATAAATACATTCTACGAGAACAAGACTAACACATAATATAATAAAAAGCCGGTTACAAGAAACACTTGAATGGATATATAAGTTAAATAAAAAATAAAAATAAATAATAGTACTAATAAAATGAAACAATTTAATGAATAAATAAGTCAAAACACACAAATTGACAGGTCCACAAATTAAAATAAATAAATAAAACAATGAATAATCTCCGAGTTGATTCCCATGATCCCCAGGGAGTCCAAAATAATATAGCATACTTATTCAAATCTAATCAGACATTTTTTTAATCTTATAATACATAGACATAACAAGCCAACAAGTAACAATATATAATAATAGAATATGATTTTTTTTTCGTTTCATTGCTTTGGCTCTTGTATGTTTTCTTTTTGATGATTTTTTTTTCTTCTTTCTATACTTTATTAATTTTTTTTTGTTAATCCCTTATTTTTTTCTTTCTTCCTTTTCTATCCTTTCCTCTTTCTTTCTTTTTTTTCATATTTTCTCTTTTAACCCAATGTGACTTTAAAAGAATAATTGATAAAAATAATTGATAAAAGTAGTGATAGATACCTAAAAAAAATTACTTCTTCTGACTTAACTTCTCATGATTTAGCATTTCATTTATATACTCAGCTACAAAAGAAGTGGAACCTGGACAAGTTAGGTACAATGGATCCTTGCTGTGTACAAAGCAATATAAGATAATTGTAAGCAACTTCGTTACGCTAAGCCTAAGATACAAAGTGACAAAGATGGGATTACCCTACGAGAAAGAAAGCACACACTAGATAGTTATGTAACTTTCTTATGATTCTTGAAAAGCTCATCTATTTCATAACCCTTTCTGTAACTTGCCCCTTACGTAAGGATGCATTGTACAACATTCTATTATTTCTGCATCCCAAGTGTACCGCAGCATCGGCCAAAAGACGCTGAAGTTCCTCCAATCGAAATTTATCTTATTAGCGGTAGTGTGAAAGACTGGCCCTGGACGTCGACATTACAATGACAGTTGCGTGAAAATGAACGATTCTTCTATAGCTTTTATGATTCTACTATCAACAATGACATCTACAATCATACAATTGTTGTAACAATAGCCTGTATCAGACAACTTTCTATTATATGGATAAAAAACGACAGCCAGGAACTTGATGTATTGCAGGCAAAAGAGGTAAGGGATCTATGGATACGTAGCGAAACATCTGGAGCAATAAGAACACATCTAAATCCAAGGATGGAAGAAAGGCAATGACTATCGGAAGAGAAAGCAGATGAGGAAGTGGCCCCGGGAGAAGCATCCATCATTATACTAGCAATCTCTCTAACCTCATATCGAATGTGGGATCCCAATCGATTCTATCACTTATCTCTTTGGCAAAAAGTTTTGACTTTTTATCTGTGGAAGGGAACTGAAAGATATTAATGTGGCGGAAAGGAAATACTTTCTTCATCTGCATCATGATAGATAAATGTACGCGAATAAAATCGTATATCACACTCATCAGTTCATCAGTCTTAACATTTAATTTAGATTAAAATCAATTAATTAATTATAAAATACCTTAATAACAAGCAATAACAGATAGAATATATAATTAAA
>NW_027109101.1:256041-256616 GCF_000696795.3 Halyomorpha halys
ACGTTTTACATTAGCTGGTCTCGTGGCCATTTTCTTTTCAGGCGCCTCGGAGGATTATCAGGAATGGAAGAGGATGCAAGGTTAGAAACTAGGGAATTCAGGTGGTTAGGGAGTCTTTACAGTTAATAATACATATTTTTGGGAATCTTAAAGATTAGTCAATAATACAACTATATTTAGGCGTTAAAGTTTCATAAGTTTTATAAAGTTTCACAACTTTATTTTTTGCAGTCATAATCCCTACAATGAAAAAACAAAACAATTTTTTTGGACAAATAATTTACATTTACATAGTAGAATTTAAGATCAATAACTATTACAATTCAAATGTTACAATTGTTTATCACAGTAATGTAGAGCACACTGTAATAAACAATTGTAATATTTTATTAAGTAACGTTTGAATTGTAATAGTTATTAGTCTTAAATTATAGAATGTATTGGCCCAAAACAGATATGCGTCTTTTCTTTCCAAACTCTTTACCCATCCTAACCCATTAATTCTTAATCATTCATCCTTAACAATCCCTGATAATCCTCCGAGGCGTCTGAAAAGAAGATGGCCACGGGACCTT